>NC_092087.1:115477882-115777882 GCF_045679555.1 Salvelinus alpinus | reverse complement strand
CTATCCACTACTAAACTGATGCAGTCCCAACATATCACTAGTCTTCCTGGTTGCACCTCCTCTATCCACTACTAAACTGATGCGGTCCCAACATATTACTAGTCTTCCTGGTTGCACCTCCTCTATCCACTACTAAACTGATGCTGTCCCAACATATTACTAGTCTTCCTGGTTGCACCTCCTCTATCCACTACTAAACTGATGCAGTCCCAACATATTACTAGTCTTCCTGGTTGCACCTCCTCTATCCACTACTAAACTGATGCAGTCCCAACATATCACTAGTCTACCTGGTTGCACCTCCTCTATCCACTACTAAACTGATGCAGTCCCAACATATTACTAGTCTTCCTGGTTGCACCTCCTCTATCCACTACTAAACTGATGCAGTCCCAACATATCACTAGTCTTCCTGGTTGCACCTCCTCTATCCACTACTAAACTGATGCAGTCCCAACATATCACTAGTCTTCCTGGTTGCACCTCCTCTATCCACTACTAAACTGATGCGGTCCCTCCATATTACTAGTCTTCCTGGTTGCACCTCCTCTATCCACTACTAAACTGATGCGGTCCCACCATAATACTAGTCTTCTTGGTTGCACCTCCTCTATCCACTACTAAACTGATGCAGTCCCAACATATTACTAGTCTTCCTGGTTGCACCTCCTCTATCCACTACTAAACTGATGCGGTCCCAACATATTACTAGTCTTCCTGGTTGCACCTCCTCTATCCACTACTAAACTGATGCGGTCCCCAACATATTACTAGTCTTCCTGGTTGCACCTCCTCTATCCACTACTAAACTGATGCAGTCCCAACATATTACTAGTCTTCCTGGTTGCACCTCCTCTATCCACTACTAAACTGATGCGGTCCCACCATAATACTAGTCTTCCTGGTTGCACCTCCTCTATCCACTACTAAACTGATGCAGTCCCCAACATATTACTAGTCTTCTTGGTTGCACCTCCTCTATCCACTACTAAACTGATGCAGTCCCAACATATCACTAGTCTTCCTGGTTGCACCTCCTCTATCCACTACTAAACTGATGCGGTCCCCAACATATTACTAGTCTTCCTGGTTGCACCTCCTCTATCCACTACTAAACTGATGCGGTCCCTACATATTACTAGTCTTCCTGGTTGCACCTCCTCTATCCACTACTAAACTGATGCGGTCCCAACATATTACTAGTCTTCCTGGTTGCACCTCCTCTATCCACTACTAAACTGATGCAGTCCCAACATATTACTAGTCTTCCTGGTTGCACCTCCTCTATCCACTACTAAACTGATGCGGTCCCTACATATTACTAGTCTTCCTGGTTGCACCTCCTCTATCCACTACTAAACTGATGCGGTCCCAACATATTACTAGTCTTCCTGGTTGCACCTCCTCTATCCACTACTAAACTGATGCGGTCCCCTACATATTACTAGTCTTCCTGGTTGCACCTCCTCTATCCACTACTAAACTGATGCAGTCCCCAACATATCACTAGTCTTCCTGGTTGCACCTCCTCTATCCACTACTAAACTGATGCGGTCCCTACATATTACTAGTCTTCCTGGTTGCACCTCCTCTATCCACTACTAAACTGATGCGGTCCCCAACATATTACTAGTCTTCCTGGTTGCACCTCCTCTATCCACTACTAAACTGATGCAGTCCCAACATATTACTAGTCTTCCTGGTTGCACCTCCTCTATCCACTACTAAACTGATGCGGTCCCAACATATTACTAGTCTTCCTGGTTGCACCTCCTCTATCCACTACTAAACTGATGCAGTCCCAACATATTACTAGTCTTCCTGGTTGCACCTCCTCTATCCACTACTAAACTGATGCAGTCCCAACATATTACTAGTCTTCCTGGTTGCACCTCCTCTATCCACTACTAAACTGATGCAGTCCCCAACATATTACTAGTCTTCCTGGTTGCACCTCCTCTATCCACTACTAAACTGATGCAGTCCCCAACATATTACTAGTCTTCCTGGTTGCACCTCCTCTATCCACTACTAAACTGATGCAGTCCCAACATATTACTAGTCTTCCTGGTTGCACCTCCTCTATCCACTACTAAACTGATGCGGTCCCAACATATCACTAGTCTTCCTGGTTGCACCTCCTCTATCCACTACTAAACTGATGCGGTCCCAACATATTACTAGTCTTCCTGGTTGCACCTCCTCTATCCACTACTAAACTGATGCTGTCCCAACATATTACTAGTCTTCCTGGTTGCACCTCCTCTATCCACTACTAAACTGATGCAGTCCCAACATATTACTAGTCTTCCTGGTTGCACCTCCTCTATCCACTACTAAACTGATGCAGTCCCAACATATCACTAGTCTACCTGGTTGCACCTCCTCTATCCACTACTAAACTGATGCAGTCCCAACATATTACTAGTCTTCCTGGTTGCACCTCCTCTATCCACTACTAAACTGATGCAGTCCCAACATATTACTAGTCTTCCTGGTTGCACCTCCTCTATCCACTACTAAACTGATGCGGTCCCAACATATTACTAGTCTTCCTGGTTGCACCTCCTCTATCCACTACTAAACTGATGCGGTCCCAACATATTACTAGTCTTCCTGGTTGCACCTCCTCTATCCACTACTAAACTGATGCGGTCCCAACATATTACTAGTCTTCCTGGTTGCACCTCCTCTATCCACTACTAAACTGATGCAGTCCCCAACATATCACTAGTCTTCCTGGTTGCACCTCCTCTATCCACTACTAAACTGATGCAGTCCCAACATATCACTAGTCTTCCTGGTTGCACCTCCTCTATCCACTACTAAACTGATGCGGTCCCTCCATATTACTAGTCTTCCTGGTTGCACCTCCTCTATCCACTACTAAACTGATGCGGTCCCACCATAATACTAGTCTTCCTGGTTGCACCTCCTCTATCCACTACTAAACTGATGCAGTCCCAACATATTACTAGTCTTCCTGGTTGCACCTCCTCTATCCACTACTAAACTGATGCGGTCCCAACATATTACTAGTCTTCCTGGTTGCACCTCCTCTATCCACTACTAAACTGATGCAGTCCCAACATATTACTAGTCTTCCTGGTTGCACCTCCTCTATCCACTACTAAACTGATGCGGTCCCAACATATTACTAGTCTTCCTGGTTGCACCTCCTCTATCCACTACTAAACTGATGCTGTCCCAACATATTACTAGTCTTCCTGGTTGCACCTCCTCTATCCACTACTAAACTGATGCAGTCCCAACATATTACTAGTCTTCCTGGTTGCACCTCCTCTATCCACTACTAAACTGATGCAGTCCCAACATATCACTAGTCTACCTGGTTGCACCTCCTCTATCCACTACTAAACTGATGCAGTCCCAACATATTACTAGTCTTCCTGGTTGCACCTCCTCTATCCACTACTAAACTGATGCAGTCCCAACATATCACTAGTCTTCCTGGTTGCACCTCCTCTATCCACTACTAAACTGATGCGGTCCCTACATATCACTAGTCTACCTGGTTGCACCCCCTCTATCCACTACTAAACTGATGCGGTCCCAACATATTACTAGTCTTCCTGGTTGCACCTCCTCTATCCACTACTAAACTGATACGGTCCCAACATATTACTAGTCTTCCTGGTTGCACCTCCTCTATCCACTACTAAACTGATGCGGTCCCTACATATTACTAGTCTTCCTGGTTGCACCTCCTCTATCCACTACTAAACTGATGCAGCCCCAACATATTACTAGTCTTCCTGGTTGCACCTCCTCTATCCACTACTAAACTGATGCGGTCCCAACATATTACTAGTCTTTCTGGTTGTACCTCCTCTATCCACTACTAAACTGATGCGGTCCCAACATATTACTAGTCTTCCTGGTTGCACCTCCTCTATCCACTACTAAACTGATGCAGTCCCAACATATTACTAGTCTTCCTGGTTGCACCTCCTCTATCCACTACTAAACTGATGCAGTCCCCAACATATCACTAGTCTTCCTGGTTGCACCTCCTCTATCCACTACTAAGCTGATGCGGTCCCAACATATTACTAGTCTTCCTGGTTGCACCTCCTCTATCCACTACTAAACTGATGCAGTCCCCAACATATCACTAGTCTTCCTGGTTGCACCTCCTCTATCCACTACTAAGCTGATGCGGTCCCAACATATTACTAGTCTTCCTGGTTGCACCTCCTCTATCCACTACTAAACTGATGCGTTCCCAACATATTACTAGTCTTCCTGGTTGCACCTCCTCTATCCACTACTAAACTGATGCGGTCCCAACATATTACTAGTCTTCCTGGTTGCACCTCCTCTATCCACTACTAAACTGATGCGGTCACCAACATATCACTAGTCTACCTGGTTGCACCTCCTCTATCCACTACTAAACTGATGCGGTCCCAACATATTACTAGTCTTCCTGGTTGCACCTCCTCTATCCACTACTAAACTGATGCTGTCCCTACATATTACTAGTCTTCCTGGTTGCACCTCCTCTATCCACTACTAAACTGATGCGGTCCCAACATATTACTAGTCTTCCTGGTTGCACCTCCTCTATCCACTACTAAACTGATGCGGTCCCAACATATTACTAGTCTTCCTGGTTGCACCTCCTCTATCCACTACTAAACTGATGCAGTCCCTACATATTACTAGTCTTCCTGGTTGCACCTCCTCTATCCACGACTAAACTGATGCGGTCCCAACATATTACTAGTCTTCCTGGTTGCACCTCCTCTATCCACTACTAAACTGATGCAGTCCCAACATATTACTAGTCTTCCTGGTTGCACCTCCTCTATCCACTACTAAACTGATGCGGTCCCAACATATTACTAGTCTTCCTGGTTGCACCTCCTCTATCCACTACTAAACTGATGCGGTCCCAACATATTACTAGTCTTCCTGGTTGCACCTCCTCTATCCACTACTAAACTGATGCGGTCCCAACATATTACTAGTCTTCCTGGTTGCACCTCCTCTATCCACTACTAAACTGATGCGGTCCCTAACATATTACTAGTCTTCCTGGTTGCACCGCCTCTATCCACTACTAAACTGATGCAGTCCCAACATATTACTAGTCTTCCTGGTTGCACCTCCTCTATCCACTACTAAACTGATGCAGTCCCCAACATATCACTAGTCTTCCTGGTTGCACCTCCTCTATCCACTACTAAGCTGATGCGGTCCCAACATATTACTAGTCTTCCTGGTTGCACCTCCTCTATCCACTACTAAACTGATGCAGTCCCCAACATATTACTAGTCTTCCTGGTTGCACCTCCTCTATCCACTACTAAACTGATGCGGTCCCAACATATTACTAGTCTTCCTGGTTGCACCTCCTCTATCCACTACTAAACTGATGCGGTCCCAACATATTACTAGTCTTCCTGGTTGCACCTCCTCTATCCACTACTAAACTGATGCAGTCCCAACATATTACTAGTCTTCCTGGTTGCACCTCCTCTATCCACTACTAAACTGATGCGGTCCCAACATATTACTAGTCTTCCTGGTTGCACCTCCTCTATCCACTACTAAACTGATGCAGTCCCAACATATCACTAGTCTTCCTGGTTGCACCTCCTCTATCCACTACTAAACTGATGCGGTCCCTACATATCACTAGTCTACCTGGTTGCACCCCCTCTATCCACTACTAAACTGATGCAGTCCCAACATATTACTAGTCTTCCTGGTTGCACCTCCTCTATCCACTACTAAACTGATGCAGTCCCCAACATATTACTAGTCTTCCTGGTTGCACCTCCTCTATCCACTACTAAACTGATGCGGTCCCAACATATTACTAGTCTTCCTGGTTGCACCTCCTCTATCCACTACTAAACTGATGCAGTCCCAACATATTACTAGTCTTCCTGGTTGCACCTCCTCTATCCACTACTAAACTGATGCGGTCCCAACATATCACTAGTCTTCCTGGTTGCACCTCCTCTATCCACTACTAAACTGATGCGGTCCCAACATATTACTAGTCTTCCTGGTTGCACCTCCTCTATCCACTACTAAACTGATGCTGTCCCAACATATTACTAGTCTTCCTGGTTGCACCTCCTCTATCCACTACTAAACTGATGCAGTCCCAACATATTACTAGTCTTCCTGGTTGCACCTCCTCTATCCACTACTAAACTGATGCAGTCCCCAACATATCACTAGTCTACCTGGTTGCACCTCCTCTATCCACTACTAAACTGATGCAGTCCCAACATATTACTAGTCTTCCTGGTTGCACCTCCTCTATCCACTACTAAACTGATGCAGTCCCAACATATTACTAGTCTTCCTGGTTGCACCTCCTCTATCCACTACTAAACTGATGCGGTCCCAACATATTACTAGTCTTCCTGGTTGCACCTCCTCTATCCACTACTAAACTGATGCGGTCCCAACATATTACTAGTCTTCCTGGTTGCACCTCCTCTATCCACTACTAAACTGATGCGGTCCCAACATATTACTAGTCTTCCTGGTTGCACCTCCTCTATCCACTACTAAACTGATGCAGTCCCCAACATATCACTAGTCTTCCTGGTTGCACCTCCTCTATCCACTACTAAACTGATGCAGTCCCAACATATCACTAGTCTTCCTGGTTGCACCTCCTCTATCCACTACTAAACTGATGCGGTCCCTCCATATTACTAGTCTTCCTGGTTGCACCTCCTCTATCCACTACTAAACTGATGCGGTCCCACCATAATACTAGTCTTCCTGGTTGCACCTCCTCTATCCACTACTAAACTGATGCAGTCCCAACATATTACTAGTCTTCCTGGTTGCACCTCCTCTATCCACTACTAAACTGATGCGGTCCCAACATATTACTAGTCTTCCTGGTTGCACCTCCTCTATCCACTACTAAACTGATGCAGTCCCAACATATTACTAGTCTTCCTGGTTGCACCTCCTCTATCCACTACTAAACTGATGCGGTCCCAACATATTACTAGTCTTCCTGGTTGCACCTCCTCTATCCACTACTAAACTGATGCTGTCCCAACATATTACTAGTCTTCCTGGTTGCACCTCCTCTATCCACTACTAAACTGATGCAGTCCCAACATATTACTAGTCTTCCTGGTTGCACCTCCTCTATCCACTACTAAACTGATGCAGTCCCAACATATCACTAGTCTACCTGGTTGCACCTCCTCTATCCACTACTAAACTGATGCAGTCCCAACATATTACTAGTCTTCCTGGTTGCACCTCCTCTATCCACTACTAAACTGATGCAGTCCCAACATATCACTAGTCTTCCTGGTTGCACCTCCTCTATCCACTACTAAACTGATGCGGTCCCTACATATCACTAGTCTACCTGGTTGCACCCCCTCTATCCACTACTAAACTGATGCGGTCCCAACATATTACTAGTCTTCCTGGTTGCACCTCCTCTATCCACTACTAAACTGATACGGTCCCAACATATTACTAGTCTTCCTGGTTGCACCTCCTCTATCCACTACTAAACTGATGCGGTCCCTACATATTACTAGTCTTCCTGGTTGCACCTCCTCTATCCACTACTAAACTGATGCAGCCCCAACATATTACTAGTCTTCCTGGTTGCACCTCCTCTATCCACTACTAAACTGATGCGGTCCCAACATATTACTAGTCTTCCTGGTTGCACCTCCTCTATCCACTACTAAACTGATGCGGTCCCTACATATTACTAGTCTTCCTGGTTGCACCGCCTCTATCCACTACTAAACTGATGCAGTCCCAACATATTACTAGTCTTCCTGGTTGCACCTCCTCTATCCACTACTAAACTGATGCAGTCCCCAACATATCACTAGTCTTCCTGGTTGCACCTCCTCTATCCACTACTAAGCTGATGCGGTCCCAACATATTACTAGTCTTCCTGGTTGCACCTCCTCTATCCACTACTAAACTGATGCAGTCCCCAACATATCACTAGTCTTCCTGGTTGCACCTCCTCTATCCACTACTAAGCTGATGCGGTCCCAACATATTACTAGTCTTCCTGGTTGCACCTCCTCTATCCACTACTAAACTGATGCGGTCCCAACATATTACTAGTCTTCCTGGTTGCACCTCCTCTATCCACTACTAAACTGATGCGGTCCCAACATATTACTAGTCTTCCTGGTTGCACCTCCTCTATCCACTACTAAACTGATGCGGTCACCAACATATCACTAGTCTACCTGGTTGCACCTCCTCTATCCACTACTAAACTGATGCGGTCCCAACATATTACTAGTCTTCCTGGTTGCACCTCCTCTATCCACTACTAAACTGATGCTGTCCCTACATATTACTAGTCTTCCTGGTTGCACCTCCTCTATCCACTACTAAACTGATGCGGTCCCAACATATTACTAGTCTTCCTGGTTGCACCTCCTCTATCCACTACTAAACTGATGCGGTCCCAACATATTACTAGTCTTCCTGGTTGCACCTCCTCTATCCACTACTAAACTGATGCAGTCCCTACATATTACTAGTCTTCCTGGTTGCACCTCCTCTATCCACTACTAAACTGATGCGGTCCCCAACATATCACTAGTCTTCCTGGTTGCACCTCCTCTATCCACTACTAAGCTGATGCGGTCCCAACATATTACTAGTCTTCCTGGTTGCACCTCCTCTATCCACTACTAAACTGATGCAGTCCCCAACATATCACTAGTCTTCCTGGTTGCACCTCCTCTATCCACTACTAAGCTGATGCGGTCCCAACATATTACTAGTCTTCCTGGTTGCACCTCCTCTATCCACTACTAAACTGATGCAGTCCCCAACATATCACTAGTCTTCCTGGTTGCACCTCCTCTATCCACTACTAAGCTGATGCGGTCCCAACATATTACTAGTCTTCCTGGTTGCACCTCCTCTATCCACTACTAAACTGATGCGGTCCCCAACATATTACTAGTCTTCCTGGTTGCACCTCCTCTATCCACTACTAAACTGATGCGGTCCCAACATATTACTAGTCTTCCTGGTTGCACCTCCTCTATCCACTACTAAACTGATGCGGTCACCAACATATCACTAGTCTACCTGGTTGCACCTCCTCTATCCACTACTAAACTGATGCGGTCCCAACATATTACTAGTCTTCCTGGTTGCACCTCCTCTATCCACTACTAAACTGATGCTGTCCCTACATATTACTAGTCTTCCTGGTTGCACCTCCTCTATCCACTACTAAACTGATGCGGTCCCAACATATTACTAGTCTTCCTGGTTGCACCTCCTCTATCCACTACTAAACTGATGCGGTCCCAACATATTACTAGTCTTCCTGGTTGCACCTCCTCTATCCACTACTAAACTGATGCAGTCCCTACATATTACTAGTCTTCCTGGTTGCACCTCCTCTATCCACGACTAAACTGATGCGGTCCCAACATATTACTAGTCTTCCTGGTTGCACCTCCTCTATCCACTACTAAACTGATGCAGTCCCAACATATTACTAGTCTTCCTGGTTGCACCTCCTCTATCCACTACTAAACTGATGCGGTCCCAACATATTACTAGTCTTCCTGGTTGCACCTCCTCTATCCACTACTAAACTGATGCGGTCCCAACATATTACTAGTCTTCCTGGTTGCACCTCCTCTATCCACTACTAAACTGATGCGGTCCCAACATATTACTAGTCTTCCTGGTTGCACCTCCTCTATCCACTACTAAACTGATGCGGTCCCTACATATTACTAGTCTTCCTGGTTGCACCGCCTCTATCCACTACTAAACTGATGCAGTCCCAACATATTACTAGTCTTCCTGGTTGCACCTCCTCTATCCACTACTAAACTGATGCAGTCCCCAACATATCACTAGTCTTCCTGGTTGCACCTCCTCTATCCACTACTAAGCTGATGCGGTCCCAACATATTACTAGTCTTCCTGGTTGCACCTCCTCTATCCACTACTAAACTGATGCAGTCCCCAACATATTACTAGTCTTCCTGGTTGCACCTCCTCTATCCACTACTAAGCTGATGCGGTCCCAACATATTACTAGTCTTCCTGGTTGCACCTCCTCTATCCACTACTAAACTGATGCGGTCCCAACATATTACTAGTCTTCCTGGTTGCACCTCCTCTATCCACTACTAAACTGATGCGGTCCCAACATATTACTAGTCTTCCTGGTTGCACCTCCTCTATCCACTACTAAACTGATGCGGTCCCAACATATTACTAGTCTTCCTGGTTGCACCTCCTCTATCCACTACTAAACTGATGCGGTCCCAACATATTACTAGTCTTCCTGGTTGCACCTCCTCTATCCACTACTAAACTGATGCGGTCCCTACATATTACTAGTCTTCCTGGTTGCACCGCCTCTATCCACTACTAAACTGATGCAGTCCCAACATATTACTAGTCTTCCTGGTTGCACCTCCTCTATCCACTACTAAACTGATGCAGTCCCCAACATATCACTAGTCTTCCTGGTTGCACCTCCTCTATCCACTACTAAGCTGATGCGGTCCCAACATATTACTAGTCTTCCTGGTTGCACCTCCTCTATCCACTACTAAACTGATGCAGTCCCCAACATATCACTAGTCTTCCTGGTTGCACCTCCTCTATCCACTACTAAGCTGATGCGGTCCCAACATATTACTAGTCTTCCTGGTTGCACCTCCTCTATCCACTACTAAACTGATGCGGTCCCAACATATTACTAGTCTTCCTGGTTGCACCTCCTCTATCCACTACTAAACTGATGCGGTCCCAACATATTACTAGTCTTCCTGGTTGCACCTCCTCTATCCACTACTAAACTGATGCGGTCACCAACATATCACTAGTCTACCTGGTTGCACCTCCTCTATCCACTACTAAACTGATGCGGTCCCAACATATTACTAGTCTTCCTGGTTGCACCTCCTCTATCCACTACTAAACTGATGCTGTCCCTACATATTACTAGTCTTCCTGGTTGCACCTCCTCTATCCACTACTAAACTGATGCGGTCCCAACATATTACTAGTCTTCCTGGTTGCACCTCCTCTATCCACTACTAAACTGATGCGGTCCCAACATATTACTAGTCTTCCTGGTTGCACCTCCTCTATCCACTACTAAACTGATGCGGTCCCAACATATTACTAGTCTTCCTGGTTGCACCTCCTCTATCCACTACTAAACTGATGCAGTCCCTACATATTACTAGTCTTCCTGGTTGCACCTCCTCTATCCACTACTAAACTGATGCAGTCCCCAACATATCACTAGTCTTCCTGGTTGCACCTCCTCTATCCACTACTAAGCTGATGCGGTCCCAACATATTACTAGTCTTCCTGGTTGCACCTCCTCTATCCACTACTAAACTGATGCGTTCCCAACATATTACTAGTCTTCCTGGTTGCACCTCCTCTATCCACTACTAAACTGATGCGGTCCCAACATATTA
Organism: Salvelinus alpinus; assembly: GCF_045679555.1. Taxonomy (NCBI): domain Eukaryota; kingdom Metazoa; phylum Chordata; class Actinopteri; order Salmoniformes; family Salmonidae; genus Salvelinus; species Salvelinus alpinus. The sequence continues at coordinate 115,766,406 of NC_092087.1, read as the reverse complement.
CTAGTCTTCCTGGTTGCACCTCCTCTATCCACTACTAAACTGATGCGGTCACCAACATATCACTAGTCTACCTGGTTGCACCTCCTCTATCCACTACTAAACTGATGCGGTCCCAACATATTACTAGTCTTCCTGGTTGCACCTCCTCTATCCACTACTAAACTGATGCTGTCCCTACATATTACTAGTCTTCCTGGTTGCACCTCCTCTATCCACTACTAAACTGATGCGGTCCCAACATATTACTAGTCTTCCTGGTTGCACCTCCTCTATCCACTACTAAACTGATGCGGTCCCAACATATTACTAGTCTTCCTGGTTGCACCTCCTCTATCCACTACTAAACTGATGCAGTCCCTACATATTACTAGTCTTCCTGGTTGCACCTCCTCTATCCACGACTAAACTGATGCGGTCCCAACATATTACTAGTCTTCCTGGTTGCACCTCCTCTATCCACTACTAAACTGATGCAGTCCCAACATATTACTAGTCTTCCTAGTTGCACCTCCTCTATCCACTACTAAACTGATGCGGTCCCAACATATTACTAGTCTTCCTGGTTGCACCTCCTCTATCCACTACTAAACTGATGCGGTCCCAACATATTACTAGTCTTCCTGGTTGCACCTCCTCTATCCACTACTAAACTGATGCAGTCCCAACATATTACTAGTCTTCCTAGTTGCACCTCCTCTATCCACTACTAAACTGATGCGGTCCCTACATATTACTAGTCTTCCTGGTTGCACCTCCTCTATCCACTACTAAACTGATGCGGTCCCAAGATATTACTAGTCTTCCTGGTTGCACCTCCTCTATCCACTACTAAACTGATGCGGTCCCCAACATATTACTAGTCTTCCTGGTTGCACCTCCTCTATCCACTACTAAACTGATGCGGTCCCCAACATATTACTAGTCTTCCTGGTTGCACCTCCTCTATCCACTACTAAACTGATGCAGTCCCAACATATTACTAGTCTTCCTGGTTGCACCTCCTCTATCCACTACTAAACTGATGCAGTCCCAACATATCACTAGTCTTCCTGGTTGCACCTCCTCTATCCACTACTAAACTGATGCGGTCCCTACATATCACTAGTCTACCTGGTTGCACCCCCTCTATCCACTACTAAACTGATGCGGTCCCAACATATTACTAGTCTTCCTGGTTGCACCTCCTCTATCCACTACTAAACTGATACGGTCCCAACATATTACTAGTCTTCCTGGTTGCACCTCCTCTATCCACTACTAAACTGATGCGGTCCCTACATATTACTAGTCTTCCTGGTTGCACCTCCTCTATCCACTACTAAACTGATGCAGTCCCAACATATCACTAGTCTTCCTGGTTGCACCTCCTCTATCCACTACTAAACTGATGCGGTCCCTACATATCACTAGTCTACCTGGTTGCACCCCCTCTATCCACTACTAAACTGATGCGGTCCCAACATATTACTAGTCTTCCTGGTTGCACCTCCTCTATCCACTACTAAACTGATGCGGTCCCAACATATTACTAGTCTTTCTGGTTGTACCTCCTCTATCCACTACTAAACTGATGCAGTCCCAACATATTACTAGTCTTCCTGGTTGCACCTCCTCTATCCACTACTAAACTGATGCAGTCCCCAACATATCACTAGTCTTCCTGGTTGCACCTCCTCTATCCACTACTAAGCTGATGCGGTCCCAACATATTACTAGTCTTCCTGGTTGCACCTCCTCTATCCACTACTAAACTGATGCAGTCCCCAACATATCACTAGTCTTCCTGGTTGCACCTCCTCTATCCACTACTAAGCTGATGCGGTCCCAACATATTACTAGTCTTCCTGGTTGCACCTCCTCTATCCACTACTAAACTGATGCGGTCCCAACATATTACTAGTCTTCCTGGTTGCACCTCCTCTATCCACTACTAAACTGATGCGGTCCCAACATATTACTAGTCTTCCTGGTTGCACCTCCTCTATCCACTACTAAACTGATGCGGTCACCAACATATCACTAGTCTACCTGGTTGCACCTCCTCTATCCACTACTAAACTGATGCGGTCCCAACATATTACTAGTCTTCCTGGTTGCACCTCCTCTATCCACTACTAAACTGATGCTGTCCCTACATATTACTAGTCTTCCTGGTTGCACCTCCTCTATCCACTACTAAACTGATGCGGTCCCAACATATTACTAGTCTTCCTGGTTGCACCTCCTCTATCCACTACTAAACTGATGCGGTCCCAACATATTACTAGTCTTCCTGGTTGCACCTCCTCTATCCACTACTAAACTGATGCAGTCCCTACATATTACTAGTCTTCCTGGTTGCACCTCCTCTATCCACGACTAAACTGATGCGGTCCCAACATATTACTAGTCTTCCTGGTTGCACCTCCTCTATCCACTACTAAACTGATGCAGTCCCAACATATTACTAGTCTTCCTAGTTGCACCTCCTCTATCCACTACTAAACTGATGCGGTCCCAACATATTACTAGTCTTCCTGGTTGCACCTCCTCTATCCACTACTAAACTGATGCGGTCCCAACATATTACTAGTCTTCCTGGTTGCACCTCCTCTATCCACTACTAAACTGATGCAGTCCCAACATATTACTAGTCTTCCTGGTTGCACCTCCTCTATCCACTACTAAACTGATGCGGTCCCTACATATTACTAGTCTTCCTGGTTGCACCTCCTCTATCCACTACTAAACTGATGCGGTCCCAAGATATTCCTAGTCTTCCTGGTTGCACCTCCTCTATCCACTACTAAACTGATGCGGTCCCCAACATATTACTAGTCTTCCTGGTTGCACCTCCTCTATCCACTACTAAACTGATGCGGTCCCCAACATATTACTAGTCTTCCTGGTTGCACCTCCTCTATCCACTACTAAACTGATGCAGTCCCCAACATATTACTAGTCTTCCTGGTTGCACCTCCTCTATCCACTACTAAACTGATGCAGTCCCCAACATATTACTAGTCTTCCTGGTTGCACCTCCTCTATCCACTACTAAACTGATGCGGTCCCAACATATTACTAGTCTACCTGGTTGCACCTCCTCTATCCACTACTAAACTGATGCGGTCCCAACATATTACTAGACTTCCTGGTTGCACCTCCTCTATTCACTACTAAACTGATGCGGTCCCAACATATTACTAGTCTTCCTGGTTGCACCTCCTCTATCCGCTACTAAACTGATGCGGTCCCAACATATTACTAGTCTTCCTGGTTGCACCTCCTCTATCCACTACTAAACTGATGCGGTCCCAACATATTACTAGTCTTCCTGGTTGCACCTCCTCTATCCACTACTAAACTGATGCAGGCCCAACATATTACTAGTCTTCCTGGTTGCACCTCCTCTATCCACTACTAAACTGATGCGGTCCCAACATATTACTAGTCTTCCTGGTTGCACCTCCTCTATCCACTACTAAACTGATGCAGTCCCCAACATATTACTAGTCTTCCTGGTTGCACCTCCTCTATCCACTACTAAACTGATGCAGTCCCAACATATTACTAGTCTTCCTGGTTGCACCTCCTCTATCCACTACTAAACTGATGCGGTCCCTACATATTACTAGTCTTCCTGGTTGCACCTCCTCTATCCACTACTAAACTGATGCAGTCCCTACATATCACTAGTCTACCTGGTTGCACCTCCTCTATCCACTACTAAACTGATGCGGTCCCAACATATTACTAGTCTTCCTGGTTGCACCTCCTCTATCCACTACTAAACTGATGCAGGCCCAACATATTACTAGTCTTCCTGGTTGCACCTCCTCTATCCACTACTAAACTGATGCGGTCCCTACATATTACTAGTCTTCCTGGTTGCACCTCCTCTATCCACTACTAAACTGATGCAGTCCCAACATATTACTAGTCTTCCTGGTTGCACCTCCTCTATCCACTACTAAACTGATGCGGTCCCAACATATTACTAGTCTTCCTGGTTGTACCTCCTCTATCCACTACTAAACTGATGCAGTTCCAACATATTACTAGTCTTCCTGGTTGCACCTCCTCTATCCACTACTAAACTGATGCAGTCCCAACATATTACTAGTCTTCCTGGCTGCACCTCCTCTATCCACTACTAAACTGATGATGTCCCAACATATCACTAGTCGTCCTGGTTGCACCTCCTCTATCCACTACTAAACTGATGCAGTCCCAACATATTACTAGTCTACCTGGTTGCACCTCCTCTATCCACTACTAAACTGATGCAGTCCCAACATATTACTAGTCTTCCTGGTTGCACCTCCTCTATCCACTACTAAACTGATGCAGTCCCCAACATATCACTAGTCTTCCTGGTTGCACCTCCTCTATCCACTACTAAGCTGATGCGGTCCCAACATATTACTAGTCTTCCTGGTTGCACCTCCTCTATCCACTACTAAACTGATGCAGTCCCCAACATATCACTAGTCTTCCTGGTTGCACCTCCTCTATCCACTACTAAGCTGATGCGGTCCCAACATATTACTAGTCTTCCTGGTTGCACCTCCTCTATCCACTACTAAACTGATGCGGTCCCAACATATTACTAGTCTTCCTGGTTGCACCTCCTCTATCCACTACTAAACTGATGCGGTCCCAACATATCACTAGTCTTCCTGGTTGCACCTCCTCTATTCACTACTAAACTGATGCAGTCCCAACATATTACTAGTCTTCCTGGTTGTACCTCCTCTATCCACTACTAAACTGATGCAGTCCCAACATATTACAAGTCTTCCTGGTTGCACCTCCTCTATCCACTACTAAACTGATGCGGTCCCAACATATTACTAGTCTTCCTGGTTGCACCTCCTCTATCCACTACTAAACTGATGCGGTCCCACCATATTACTAGTCTACCTGGTTGCACCTCCTCTATCCACTACTAAACTGATGCGGTCCCAACATATTACTAGTCTTCCTGGTTGCACCTCCTCTATCCACTACTAAACTGATGCAGTCCCAACATATTACTAGTCTTCCTGGTTGCACCTCCTCTATCCACTACTAAACTGATGCGGTCCCAACATATCACTAGTCTTCCTGGTTGCACCTCCTCTATCCACTACTAAACTGATACGGTCCCACCATATTACTAGTCTACCTGGTTGCACCTCCTCTATCCACTACTAAACTGATGCAGTCCCACCATATTACTAGTCTACCTGGTTGCACCTCCTCTATCCACTACTAAACTGATGCGGTCCCAACATATTACTAGTCTTCCTGGTTGCACCTCCTCTATCCACTACTAAACTGATGCAGTCCCAACATATTACTAGTCTTCCTGGTTGCACCTCCTCTATCCACTACTAAACTGATGCAGTCCCTACATATTACTAGTCTTCCTGGTTGCACCTCCTCTATCCACTACTAAACTGATGCAGTCCCAACATATTACCAGTCTTCCTGGTTGCACCTCCTCTATCCACTACTAAACTGATGCGGTCCCAACATATTACTAGTCTTCCTGGTTGCACCTCCTCTATCCACTACTAAACTGATGCAGTCCCCAACATATTACTAGTCTTCCTGGTTGCACCTCCTCTATCCACTACTAAACTGATGCAGTCCCAACATATTACCAGTCTTCCTGGTTGCACCTCCTCTATCCACTACTAAACTGATGCGGTCCCAACATATTACTAGTCTTCCTGGTTGCACCTCCTCTATCCACTACTAAACTGATGCAGTCCCCAACATATTACTAGTCTTCCTGGTTGCACCTCCTCTATCCACTACTAAACTGATGCAGTCCCCAACATATTACTAGTCTTCCTGGTTGCACCTCCTCTATCCACTACTAAACTGATGTGGTCCCAACATATCACTAGTCTTCCTGGTTGCACCTCCTCTATCCACTACTAAACTGATGCAGTCCCAACATATTACTAGTCTTCCTGGTTGCACCTCCTCTATCCACTACTAAACTGATGCGGTCCCTCCATATTACTAGTCTTCCTGGTTGCACCTCCTCTATCCACTACTAAACTGATGCGGTCCCAACATATTACTAGTCTTCCTGGTTGCACCTCCTCTATCCACTACTAAACTGATGCGGTCCCAACATATTACTAGTCTTCCTGGTTGCACCTCCTCTATCCACTACTAAACTGATGCGGTCCCAACATATTACTAGTCTTCCTGGTTGCACCTCCTCTATCCACTACTAAACTGATGCGGTCCCAACATATTACTAGTCTTCCTGGTTGCACCTCCTCTATCCACTACTAAACTGATGCGGTCCCAACATATTACTAGTCTTCCTGGTTGCACCTCCTCTATCCACTACTAAACTGATGCGGTCCCAACATATTACTAGTCTTCCTGGTTGCACCTCCTCTATCCACTACTAAACTGATGCGGTCCCAACATATTACTAGTCTTCCTGGTTGCACCTCCTCTATCCACTACTAAACTGATGCGGTCCCAACATATCACTAGTCTTCCTGGTTGCACCTCCTCTATCCACTACTAAACTGAAGGGAACATTTTAGCATTTGCCATATGGTTAGTGAGAAACACATACAAATGTACGGTCCCTTACTAGACGTCCGGCAACGTTTCTAAAATTCGCGGACAGGCCGCACGGGGGATCTTTCAGGAAGTCATCGAACAAAGTCTCTCGGACATTCGGTTTCCGTTTAATAAAATTAACACATTTTGGTCATTTTTCCGCTGTCCAGGAAATTCCCACCAGAGGGAAAATAAATCACATTGCAAATGCACGTGGCCTTTTCTCCTAAACGGAAAAGATTTCGAAGACGAAACTTGGTGAGGAGGTTTGGAGTAATGGGCAGTTGGCCCCGAACAAGAGATTCTTTCTGGGATTAAAGGTCAAAAACGCAAAATAAGGTGCTAATTTAACTGCTTCACGTTAAAGTACATAAACGGTGTCAGGAAAAAAATAAACATTTATCTATCGTAATTTAAGTAAAATCGTACATTGTACAATTGGTCGTGTTCACAAAAATGAGTTTTTTTCCCAAAAAAGTTACAGATCCAGTTGCAGTGTGTTCAGATGAACATTTTTTAAGTCTCGAAGCTCTGCGAGAATTCTGGGATTTTATGTGATTTTATGAAATAACACACACTCATTTAACCCTCTGTAAAGAAGTCAGTTCTTAACATAAAGACTTAAAACTCAATATTATATAAGAGCCTACCCCAAGGAGGGTATGTGTTCACTTTCAGCTTCCTATGTCAACCGGAAATACCTTAAAATGGTGTCATAGAGTCAGTTTCGAAGGGTTAAAAAGGTCAGATCTTTTCAAAACTTCTTATGTGTGATTAGGCAACCCTCATGAACTGTAAATCAGTCATTTCTCCCAACAGATGTCAAAGAAAAGCTCTCACACACACACACACACACACAGCAAGGATGGAGTGAAAAAGTACGGTGCTTAAAGACACACAAAGCCTGCAATGGCATTACTATTATCTCCAGTCCGTGCCGAGTTCAACGAGATGCCCCGCTTGACCGTAGCTAGCTCGGTCTGAGCGCAGCAACAGTGACAAGAAAAAGGACCCAAATGACCCTTTGACCTCAATTTCGTTTTTTTTTGCTTTTGGGAGACAGAGAGAGAACCGTTAAGTTTAGAAGGACAATTCAATCACAGGAATGTTCCTACGGTCCTCCCGATCTGTGCAAGCCTAACATTGACCGTGTGGCATTAACCCTTAACAGTTAAAAGATTACAATGACATCTCTCCCCATAGGAATACATTGCCTGCTCCTCTAAATTCAACCTGAAGCCTATGTGGGTTATGAATGTCTTATGAACCTGTCTTCGAAGACAATCCATCAGGCCACTATGAGGTCTACCTGTGTTGATTCTAAGCTTCCTGGACCAACCGGAAGTGGTTAAATTCACCCTAAAAGGTGTCTTGATATACATGACCTGCAATTGTGAAAATCACAGCATTCAACCCTATGTAGATCAGTCAATTCTTAACGTATAGACTTTAAACTCAGGATTCTGTAACAGCATACCCCAATCAAGATATGTGTTTACCTATAGCTTCCTGTGCCAACCGGAAGTGCCTTAAAATGGTGTCATGGGTGCTGTTTAGAAGGGATAAAAGGTCAGAACTTTTCAAAACTTCATATGTGTGATTAGGCAACCCTCATGAACTGTAAATCAGTAATTTCTCTAAACAGATGTCAAAGAAAAGCTCTCTCTCTCTCACTCACACACACACACACACACACACACACACACACACACACACACACACAAAGCAATGATGTAGTGAAAAAGTACGGTGCTTAAAGACACACAGAGCCAACAATGGCATGACCATTATCTCTAGGCCGTGCCGAGTTCAACGAGACGCCCCGCTTGACCGTAGCTCACTTGGTCTGAGCGCAGCGACAGTGACAAGAAGAATTCCCCAAATGACCCTTTGACCTCAATTTCAAGTCTTTTGCTTTTGGGAGACAGAGAGAGAACCGTTAAGGTTAGAAGCACAATTTGACCTCAGGGACGTTCTTAAGGTCCTCCCAATCTGTGCAAGCCTAACCTTGACCTTGTGGCGTTAACCCTTAACAGTGAAAACAGGTTTTTTCATCTCACAGTTTACAATGACATCTCTCCCCATAGGAATACATTGCCTGCTCCTCTAAATTCAACCTGAAGCCTATGTGGGTTATGAATGTCTTATGAATCTGTCTTTGATGACAAAACTCAGGATTCTGTAAAAGCCTACTCCAATGAGGATATGTGTTGACTTTCTAGCTTCCTGTGCCAACCAGAAGTGCCATAATTGGTGTCAAAGGGGCTGTTTCGAAAGGTGTAAAAAGTCAAATATTTTCAAAACTTCTTGTGTGATTAGGCAACCCTCATGAACTGTAAATCAGTCATTTCTCCCAACAGATGTCAAAGAAAAGCTCTCTCTCACACACACACACACACACACACACACACACACACACACACACACACACACACACACACACACACACACACACACACACACACACACACACACACACACACACACACACACACACACAGCAAGGATGGAGTGACAAAGTACGGTGCTTAAAGACACACAGAGCCTGCAATGGCATTCCCATTATCTCTAGGCCGTGCCGAGTTCAACGAGATGCCCCGCTTGACCGTAGCTCGCTCGGTCTGAGCGCAGCGACAGTGACAAGAAGAATTCCCCAAATGACCCTTTGACCTCAATTTCAAGTCTTTTGCTTTTGGGAGACAAAGCGAGAACCGTTAAGGTTAGAAGCACAATTTGACCTCAGGAACGTTCCCAAGGCATGGACAAAAGTGGATTTTCAGCACCAATTAAGGTCTTGCTCGGGAACCGAATGACCTATCGAGCCGAAACTTGGGATTCGCGTTCGCCTCACATTGGCCTAATGTCAGAACTGGACCTGCAGCTAGAACGTAACTACGTGTTATATGTTTTTATTATGGTTTAAATAGAAGGCGCTGTGAATTTTGGGCCTGCTCTGAAATATGTGATAGTTGGCTTCTAAACGAGTTGGAAAAAGTGAGTTTGGAGTCAGATCAGTTTGGTGTTTGAAAATATCTAATTGGCTGATGGTCACTGACTTGCTAGTTGACTTTTGTACATCTGTGGCATTGCGACACAAAACTGCACATTTTAGAGTGGCGTTTTATTGTTCCCAGCACAAGGTGCACCTGTGTAATGATCATGCTGTTTAATCAGCTTCTTGATATACCGCACCTGTCAGGTGGTTGAATTATCTTGGCAAACGAGAAATGCTGAACAAAATTTGAGAGAAAAAAAAGCTTTTTGTTGTGTGTATAAAACAAATTCTGTTATGTTTTATTTCAGCTCATGAAACATGGGACCAACACTGTTGTGTTTATATATTTGCTCAGTATACTTACTAAACATGGAGAGGACAGTTAGGCCTATCGTCAACCAATCCTCTTAAATCCTTCGGGGATAAATTCCAGCTAAACATGGAGAGGACAGTTAGGCCTATAGTCAACCACTCCTCTTAAATCCTTTGGGGCTAAATTCCAGCTAAACATGGACAGGACAGTTAGGCCTATCGTCAACCAATCCTCTTAAATCCTTCGGGGATAAATTCCAGCTAAACATGGAGAGGACAGTTAGGCCTATAGTCAACCAATCCTCTTAAATCCTTTGGGGATAAATTCCAGCTAAACATGGAGAGGACAGTTAGGCCTATCGTCAACCAATCCTCTTAAATCCTTCGGGGCTAAATTCCAGCTAAACTTGGAGAGGATAGTTAGGCCTATAGTCAACCAATCCTCTTAAATCCTTCGGGGCTAAATTCCAGCTAAACTTGGAGAGGATAGTTAGGCCTATAGTCAACCAATCCTCTTAAATCCTTCGTGGGCTAAATTCCAGCTAAACATGGAGAGGACAGTTAGGCCTATCGTCAACCAATCCTCTTAAATCCTTTGGGGATAAATTCCAGCTAAACATGGAGAGGACAGTTAGGCCTATCCTGTTTTAAATCTCACTTCCTGTTTGACATTCCCTGAGATGTGATCTGATGTTATTTCACTCCATCCTGTTTTAAATCTCACTTGAAGTTTGACATTCCCTGAGATGTGATCTGATGTTATTTCACTCCGTCCTGTTTTAAATCTCACTTCCTGTTTGACATTCCCTGAGATGTGATCTGATGTTATTTCACTCCGTCCTGTTTTAAATCTCACTTCCTGTTTGACATTCCCTGAGATGTGATCCTGTTACTTCACTCCATCCTGTTTTAAATCTCACTTCCTGTTTGACATTCCCTGAGATGTGATCTGATGTTACTTCACTCCATCCTGTTTTAAATCTCACTTCCTGTTTGACATTCCCTGAGATGTGATCTGATGTTATTTCACTCCGTCCTGTTTTAAATCTCACTTCCTGTTTGACATTCCCTGAGATGTGATCTGATGTTACTTCACTCCATCCTGTTTTAAATCTCACTTCCTGTTTGACATTCCCTGAGATGTGATCTGATGTTATTTCACTCCGTCCTGTTTTAAATCTCACTTCCTGTTTGACATTCCCTGAGATGTGATCTGATGTTATTTCACTCCATCCTGTTTTAAATCTCACTTCCTGTTTTAAATCTCACTTCCTGTTTTAAATCTCACTTCCTGTTTTAAATTCACAGTCTGAAATGAAAACAACACAGTGGACAACTAGTAACAATATTTTATTTAATAATCTGAACGAGAAATCAGATGAAATGACATTAAAGGACTTTTAATAATGTGTGTGTCTGTGTGTCTGTGTGTGTGTGGTGTGTATACATGTGAGAAAGTCGAACATTCTTCAGAAGACAGCTCCCCTCTTCTATCTGACTGTCAGAGGTCAACCCTCCTCTTCTATCTGACTGTCAGAGGTCAACCCTCCTCTTCTATCTGACTGTCAGAGGTCAACCCTCCTCTTCTATCTGACTGTCAGAGGTCAACCCTCCTCTTCCATCTGACTGTCAGAGGTCAACCCCCCTCTTCCATCTGACTGTCAGAGGTCAACCCCCCTCTTCCATCTGACTGTCAGAGGTCAACCCTCCTCTTCTATCTGACTGTCAGAGGTCAACCCCCCTCTTCTATCTGACTGTCAGAGGTCAACCCCCCTCTTCCATCTGACTGTCAGAGGTCAACCCCCCTCTTCCATCTGACTGTCAGAGGTCAACCCCCCTCTTCCATCTGACTGTCAGAGGTCAACCCCCCTCTTCCATCTGACTGTCAGAGGTCAACCCCCCTCTTCCATCTGACTGTCAGAGGTCAACCCCCCTCTTCCATCTGACTGTCAGAGGTCAACCCCCCTCTTCCATCTGACTGTCAGAGGTCAACCCCCCTCTTCCATCTGACTGTCAGAGGTCAACCCCCCTCTTCCATCTGACTGTCAGAGGTCAACCCCCCTCTTCCATCTGACTGTCAGAGGTCAACCCCCCTCTTCTGACTGTCAGAGGTCAACCCCCCTCTTCTGACTGTCAGAGGTCAACCCCCCTCTTCTGACTGTCAGAGGTCAACCCCCCTCTTCTGACTGTCAGAGGTCAACCCCCCTCTTCTGACTGTCAGAGGTCAACCCCCCTCTTCCACCTGACTGTCAGAGGTCAACCCTCCTCTTCCATCTGACTGTCAGAGGTCAACCCTCCTCTTCTGACTGTCAGAGGTCAACCCTCCTCTTCCACCTGACTGTCAGAGGTCAACCCTCCTCTTCCACCTGACTGTCAGAGGTCAACCCTCCTCTTCCATCTGACTGTCAGAGGTCAACCCTCTTCTTCCATCTGACTGTCAGAGGTCAACCCTCTTCTATCTGACTGTCAGAGGTCAACCCTCTTCTATCTGACTGTCAGAGGTCAACCCTCTTCTATCTGACTGTCAGAGGTCAACCCTCCTCTTCCATCTGACTGTCAGAGGTCAACCCTCCTCTTCCATCTGACTGTCAGAGGTCAACCCTCCTCTTCTATCTGACTGTCAGAGGTCAACCCTCCTCTTCTATCTGACTGTCAGAGGTCAACCCCCCTCTTCTATCTGACTGTCAGAGGTCAACCCTCCTCTTCTATCTGACTGTCAGAGGTCAACCCTCCTCTTCCATCTGACTGTCAGAGGTCAACCCTCCTCTTCCATCTGACTGTCAGAGGTCAACCCTCCTCTTCCATCTGACTGTCAGAGGTCAACCCTCCTCTTCCATCTGACTGTCAGAGGTCAACCCTCCTCTTCCATCTGACTGTCAGAGGTCAACCCTCCAGCGTGACAAAGTGGGAGGCGAGCGGCGACATACTCCTCAGTTTGAGGAGACCCCCCCCATGCCTGAGTATCAATCTGTTTGTTCTTCAGTGTTAAACGGTGTACGAGTGCATCTTTGTAATCTAATGCGTTGTCTCTGAATGATCTTATTTTACTAGAGTTTGTCCGGCCGTCCGTTCCTGCTCCTCCCCGGCGGACGTGTCAGACTCCTGGTACTCCTCGGTCTCTTCCTCTTTCGTCTTCCGCCTTCTTTCTCTGGAGGGTTGGTATCTTCTCCCTTCAACGCCGTCTCAAGGAAGGCGCTGGTCTCACCGGCTTCGGAAGGATTCGTAGCGTAACGTTTGTCTTCCATCTGGCTGTCGTGGCACATGAAGTCGGCCAACATTTCCCCGTCGGCATTCGAGAGAACGTTTTTAACCTGTAAAGAACACAAACAAAGAGACACACAGATAAAATATGATGTCATTGATGGTTTTTCAAATCTTTTATTTATATTTCCCCCCCCCATCTGACTGACGTGACTGACGACGGAAGTCCGCAGATCAGTGAAGGAAGGGCTGTCAGGCAGGCCCATCTCCTTCCACGCCTCCCTCAGGTAGACGGGCAGGTTCTTGATCTCAGTGTTGGTGGAATTGAAAAAGAAGAACTGGTCTTTCTTTCCACCCGGGAGGTAGCGCTTGACTTTCAGGAAGTCTGTAAACCAAGAGTACTCCTCTTTATCCAGCGACATCTGGATCGTGGTTTGCATTTGTTTTGCGTTTCCCACCTATTAGAAAAGGGACAACAAAACAACAAACAGATATTAACGCTTAGGTGCCTGCAAGTCGTTTCCAAAACCAACCAATCACGTTCAGGTGTACGGTTATAGACTTACGTTGATCAGATAGGCCCCAGACAGGCCCCACTGGGCCACGTTCAGGTGTACGGTTGGTTATAGACTTACGTTGATCAGATAGGCCCCAGACAGGCCCCACTGGGCCACGTTCAGGTGTACGGTTGGTTATAGATTTACGTTGATCAGATAGGACCCAGACAGGCCCCACTGGGCCACGTTCAGGTGTACGGTTGGTTATAGACTTACGTTGATCAGATAGGACCCAGACTTACGTTGATCAGATAGGACCCAGAAAGGCCCCACTGGGCCTCGTTCAGGTGTATGGTTATAGACTTACGTTGATCAGATAGGCCCCAGACAGGCCCCACTGGGCCACGTTCAGGTGTATGGTTATAGACTTACGTTGATCAGATAGGCCCCAGACAGGCCGTACTGGGCCACGTTCAGGTGTATGGTTATAGACTTACGTTGATCAGATAGGACCCAGACAGGCCCCACTGGGCCACGTTCAGGTGTATGGTTATAGACTTACGTTGATCAGATAGGACCCAGACAGGCCCCACTGGGCCACGTTCAGGTGTACGGTTGGTTATAGACTTACGTTGATCAGATAGGACCCAGACAGGCCCCACTGGGCCACGTTCAGGTGTATGGTTATAGACTTACGTTGATCAGATAGGCCCCACTGGACCACGTTCAGGTGTATGGTTATAGACTTACGTTGATCAGATAGGACCCAGACAGGCCCCACTGGGCCACGTTCAGGTGTACGGTTGGTTATAGACTTACGTTGATCAGATAGGCCCCAGACAGGCCCCACTGGGCCACGTTCAGGTGTATGGTTATAGACTTACGTTGATCAGATAGGACCCAGACAGGCCCCACTGGGCCACGTTCAGGTGTATGGTTATAGACTTACGTTGATCAGATAGGCCCCAGACAGGCCCCACTGGGCCACGTTCAGGTGTACGGTTGGTTATAGACTTACGTTGATCAGATAGGCCCCAGACAGGCCCCACTGGGCCACGTTCAGGTGTACGGTTGGTTATAGACTTACGTTGATCAGATAGGACCCAGACAGGCCCCACTGGGCCACGTTCAGGTGTATGGTTATAGACTTACGTTGATCAGATAGGCCCCAGACAGGCCCCACTGGGCCACGTTCAGGTGTATGGTTATAGACTTACGTTGATCAGATAGGCCCCAGACAGGCTCCACTGGACCTCCTCCACCTCCTTCACCATCATGTTTCTATAAAGGCCCGGGCTGTGGCCGTACATGGAGGTAAAATAGGCACACAGGAATCCGTAAAACCGGTTCTGGTTCGTCTGTGTCTTTGTTTCTTCCAAGGTTTCTGTGGGAACAGAAATAAAAACAGGACAGCTTCCATAATGTCCTGTAGACATCTATAATAATAACAGACAGCTTCTATAATGTCCTGTAAACATCTATAATAATAACAGACAGCTTCCATAATGTCCTGTAGACATCTATAATAATAACAGACAGCTTCCATAATGTCCTGTAAACATCTATAATAATAACAGACAGCTTCCATAATGTCCTGTAGACATCTATAATAATAACAGACAGCTTCCATAATGTCCTGTAGACATCTATAATAATAACAGACAGCTTCTATAATGTCCTGTAAACATCTATAATAATAACAGACAGCTTCCATAATGTCCTGTAGACATCTATAATAATAACAGACAGCTTCTATAATGTCCTGTAAACATCTATAATAATAACAGACAGCTTCTATAATGTCCTGTAAACATCTATAATAATAACAGACAGCTTCCATAATGTCCTGTAGACATCTATAATAATAACAGACAGCTTCCATAATGTCCTGTAGACATCTATAATAATAACAGACAGCTTCCATAATGTCCTGTAAACATCTATAATAACAACAGACAGCTTCCATAATGTCCTGTAGACATCTATAATAATAACAGACAGCTTCCATAATGTCCTGTAGACATCTATAATAATAACAGACAGCTTCCATAATGTCCTGTAAACATCTATAATAATAACAGACAGCTTCCATAATGTCCTGTAGACATCTATAATAATAACAGACAGCTTCCATAATGTCCTGTAGACATCTATAATAATAACAGACAGCTTCTATAATGTCCTGTAGACATCTATAATAATAACAGACAGCTTCCATAATGTCCTGTAAACATCTATAATAATAACAGACAGCTTCTATAATGTCCTGTAAACATCTATAATAATAACAGACAGTTTCCATAATGTCCTGTAGACATCTATAATAATAACAGACAGCTTCCATAATGTCCTGTAGACATCTATAATAATAACAGACAGCTTCTATAATGTCCTACATCTATAATAATAACAGACAGCTTCCATAATGTCCTGTAAACATCTATAATAACAACAGACAGCTTCCATAATGTCCTGTAAACATCTATAATAATAACAGACAGCTTCCATAATGTCCTGTAAACATCTATAATAACAACAGACAGTTTCCATAATGTCCTGTAGACATCTATAATAATAACAGACAGCTTCCATAATGTCCTGTAAACATCTATAATAATAACAGACAGCTTCCATAATGTCCTGTTGACATCTATAATAATAACAGACAGCTTCCATAATGTCCTGTAGACATCTATAATAATAACAGACAGCTTCTATAATGTCCTACATCTATAATAATAACAGACAGCTTCCATAATGTCCTGTAAACATCTATAATAACAGACAGCTTCCATAATGTCCTGTAGACATCTATAATAATAACAGACAGCTTCCATAATGTCCTGTAGACATCTATAATAATAACAGACAGCTTCCATAATGTCCTGTAAACATCTATAATAATAACAGACAGTTTCCATAATGTCCTGTAAACATCTATAATAACAACAGACAGCTTCCATAATGTCCTGTAAACATCTATAATAATAACAGACAGTTTCCATAATGTCCTGTAAACATCTATAATAATAACAGACAGCTTCTATAATGTCCTGTAGACATCTATAATAATAACAGACAGCTTCTATAATGTCCTGTAGACATCTATAATAATAACAGACAGCTTCTATAATGTCCTGTAGACATCTATAATAATAACAGACAGCTTCCATAATGTCCTGTAAACATCTATAATAACAACAGACAGCTTCCATAATGTCCTGTAGACATCTATAATAACAACAGACAGCTTCCATAATGTC
This sequence comes from Salvelinus alpinus, assembly GCF_045679555.1. Taxonomy (NCBI): domain Eukaryota; kingdom Metazoa; phylum Chordata; class Actinopteri; order Salmoniformes; family Salmonidae; genus Salvelinus; species Salvelinus alpinus. The sequence continues at coordinate 115,749,580 of NC_092087.1, read as the reverse complement.
CTGTAAACATCTATAATAATAACAGACAGCTTCCATAATGTCCTGTAAACATCTATACTAATAACAGACAGTTTCCATAATGTCCTGTAAACATCTATAATAATAACAGACAGCTTCTATAATGTCCTGTAGACATCTATAATAATAACAGACAGCTTCCATAATGTCCTGTAGACATCTATAATAATAACAGACAGCTTCCATAATGTCCTGTAAACATCTATAATAATAACAGACAGCTTCTATAATGTCCTGTAAACGTCTATAATAATAACAGACAGCTTCTATAATGTCCTGTAAACATCTATAATAATAACAGACAGCTTCCATAATGTCCTGTAAACATCTATAATAATAACAGACAGCTTCCATAATGTCCTGTAGACATCTATAATAATAACAACAGACAGCTTCTATAATGTCCTGTAAACATCTATAATAATAACAGACAGCTTCTATAATGTCCTGTAGACATCTATAATAATAACAGACAGCTTCCATAATGTCCTGTAAACATCTATAATAATAACAGACAGCTTCCATAATGTCCTGTAGACATCTATAATAATAACAGACAGCTCCCATAATGTCCTGTAAACATCTATAATAATAACAACAGACAGCTTCCATAATGTCCTGCAAACATCTATAATAACAACAGACAGTTTCTATAATGTCCTGTAAACATCTATAATAATAACAGACAGCTTCCATAATGTCCTGTAAACATCTATACTAATAACAGACAGCTTCTATAATGTCCTGTAAACATCTATAATAATAACAGACAGTTTCCATAATGTCCTGTAGACATCTATAATAATAACAGACAGCTTCCATAATGTCCTGTAGACATCTATAATAATAACAGACAGCTTCTATAATGTCCTACATCTATAATAATAACAGACAGCTTCCATAATGTCCTGTAAACATCTATAATAACAACAGACAGCTTCCATAATGTCCTGTAAACATCTATAATAATAACAGACAGCTTCCATAATGTCCTGTAAACATCTATAATAATAACAGACAGCTTCCATAATGTCCTGTAAACATCTATAATAACAACAGACAGCTTCCATAATGTCCTGTAGACATCTATAATAATAACAGACAGCTTCTATAATGTCCTACATCTATAATAATAACAGACAGCTTCCATAATGTCCTGTAAACATCTATAATAATAACAGACAGCTTCCATAATGTCCTGTAAACATCTATAATAATAACAGACAGTTTCCATAATGTCCTGTAGACATCTATAATAATAACAGACAGCTTCCATAATGTCCTGTAAACATCTATAATAACAGACAGCTTCCATAATGTCCTGTAGACATCTATAATAATAACAGACAGCTTCCATAATGTCCTGTAGACATCTATAATAATAACAGACAGCTTCCATAATGTCCTGTAAACATCTATAATAATAACAGACAGTTTCCATAATGTCCTGTAGACATCTATAATAACAACAGACAGCTTCTATAATGTCCTGTAAACATCTATAATAATAACAGACAGCTTCCATAATGTCCTGTAAACATCTATAATAATAACAGACAGCTTCTATAATGTCCTGTAGACATCTATAATAATAACAGACAGCTTCCATAATGTCCTGTAGACATCTATAATAATAACAGACAGCTTCCATAATGTCCTGTAAACATCTATAATAACAACAGACAGCTTCCATAATGTCCTGTAGACATCTATAATAATAACAGACAGCTTCTATAATGTCCTACATCTATAATAATAACAGACAGCTTCCATAATGTCCTGTAAACATCTATAATAATAACAGACAGCTTCTATAATGTCCTGTAAACATCTATAATAACAACAGACAGCTTCCATAATGTCCTGTAAACATCTATAATAATAACAGACAGCTTCTATAATGTCCTACATCTATAATAATAACAGACAGCTTCCATAATGTCCTGTAAACATCTATAATAATAACAGACAGCTTCCATAATGTCCTGTAAACATCTATAATAATAACAGACAGCTTCCATAATGTCCTGTAAACATCTATAATAATAACAGACAGCTTCCATAATGTCCTGTAGACATCTATAATAATAACAGACAGCTTCTATAATGTCCTGTAAACATCTATAATAATAACAGACAGCTTCTATAATGTCCTGTAAACATCTATAATAATAACAGACAGCTTCCATAATGTCCTGTAGACATCTATAATAACAACAGACAGCTTCCATAATGTCCTGTAAACATCTATAATAATAACAGACAGCTTCCATAATGTCCTGTAAACATCTATACTAATAACAGACAGCTTCCATAATGTCCTGTAGACATCTATAATAACAACAGACAGCTTCCATAATGTCCTGTAGACATCTATAATAATAACAGACAGCTTCCATAATGTCCTGTAAACATCTATAATAATAAAAGACAGCTTCTATAATGTCCTGTAAACATCTATAATAATAACAGACAGCTTCCATAATGTCCTGTAGACATCTATAATAATAACAGACAGCTTCCATAATGTCCTGTAGACATCTATAATAATAACAGACAGTTTCCATAATGTCCTGTAAACATCTATAATAATAACAGACAGCTTCTATAATGTCCTGTAGACATCTATAATAATAACAGACAGCTTCCATAATGTCCTGTAGACATCTATAATAATAACAGACAGCTTCCATAATGTCCTGTAGACATCTATAATAATAACAGACAGCTTCCATAATGTCCTGTAGACATCTATAATAATAACAGACAGCTTCCATAATGTCCTGTAGACATCTATAATAATAACAGACAGCTTCCATAATGTCCTGTAGACATCTATAATAATAACAGACAGCTTCCATAATGTCCTGTAGACATCTATAATAATAACAGACAGCTTCCATAATGTCCTGTAAACATCTATAATAATAACAGACAGCTTCTATAATGTCCTACATCTATAATAATAACAGACAGCTTCCATAATGTCCTGTAGACATCTATAATAATAACAGACAGCTTCTATAATGTCCTGTAAACATCTATAATAATAACAGACAGCTTCCATAATGTCCTGTAAACATCTATAATAATAACAGACAGCTTCTATAATGTCCTACATCTATAATAATAACAGACAGCTTCTATAATGTCCTGTAAACATCTATAATACTAACAGACAGCTTCCATAATGTCCTGTAAACATCTATAATAATAACAGACAGCTTCTATAATGTCCTGTAGACATCTATAATAATAACAGACAGCTTCCATAATGTCCTGTAAACATCTATAATAACAACAGACAGCTTCCATAATGTCCTGTAAACATCTATAATAATAACAGACAGCTTCCATAATGTCCTGTAGACATCTATAATAATAACAGACAGCTTCTATAATGTCCTGTAAACATCTATAATAATAACAGACAGCTTCCATAATGTCCTGTAGACATCTATAATAATAACAGACAGCTTCCATAATGTCCTGTAAACATCTATAATAATAACAGACAGCTTCCATAATGTCCTGTAGACATCTATAATAATAACAGACAGCTTCCATAATGTCCTGTAGACATCTATAATAATAACAGACAGCTTCTATAATGTCCTGTAAACATCTATAATAATAACAGACAGCTTCCATAATGTCCTGTAGACATCTATAATAATAACAGACAGCTTCTATAATGTCCTGTAAACATCTATAATAATAACAGACAGCTTCTATAATGTCCTGTAAACATCTATAATAATAACAGACAGCTTCCATAATGTCCTGTAGACATCTATAATAATAACAGACAGCTTCCATAATGTCCTGTAGACATCTATAATAATAACAGACAGCTTCCATAATGTCCTGTAAACATCTATAATAACAACAGACAGCTTCCATAATGTCCTGTAGACATCTATAATAATAACAGACAGCTTCCATAATGTCCTGTAGACATCTATAATAATAACAGACAGCTTCCATAATGTCCTGTAAACATCTATAATAATAACAGACAGCTTCCATAATGTCCTGTAGACATCTATAATAATAACAGACAGCTTCCATAATGTCCTGTAGACATCTATAATAATAACAGACAGCTTCTATAATGTCCTGTAGACATCTATAATAATAACAGACAGCTTCCATAATGTCCTGTAAACATCTATAATAATAACAGACAGCTTCTATAATGTCCTGTAAACATCTATAATAATAACAGACAGTTTCCATAATGTCCTGTAGACATCTATAATAATAACAGACAGCTTCCATAATGTCCTGTAGACATCTATAATAATAACAGACAGCTTCTATAATGTCCTACATCTATAATAATAACAGACAGCTTCCATAATGTCCTGTAAACATCTATAATAACAACAGACAGCTTCCATAATGTCCTGTAAACATCTATAATAATAACAGACAGCTTCCATAATGTCCTGTAAACATCTATAATAACAACAGACAGTTTCCATAATGTCCTGTAGACATCTATAATAATAACAGACAGCTTCCATAATGTCCTGTAAACATCTATAATAATAACAGACAGCTTCCATAATGTCCTGTTGACATCTATAATAATAACAGACAGCTTCCATAATGTCCTGTAGACATCTATAATAATAACAGACAGCTTCTATAATGTCCTACATCTATAATAATAACAGACAGCTTCCATAATGTCCTGTAAACATCTATAATAACAGACAGCTTCCATAATGTCCTGTAGACATCTATAATAATAACAGACAGCTTCCATAATGTCCTGTAGACATCTATAATAATAACAGACAGCTTCCATAATGTCCTGTAAACATCTATAATAATAACAGACAGTTTCCATAATGTCCTGTAAACATCTATAATAACAACAGACAGCTTCCATAATGTCCTGTAAACATCTATAATAATAACAGACAGTTTCCATAATGTCCTGTAAACATCTATAATAACAACAGACAGCTTCCATAATGTCCTGTAGACATCTATAATAACAACAGACAGCTTCCATAATGTCCTGTAAACATCTATAATAATAACAGACAGCTTCCATAATGTCCTGTAAACATCTATACTAATAACAGACAGTTTCCATAATGTCCTGTAAACATCTATAATAATAACAGACAGCTTCTATAATGTCCTGTAGACATCTATAATAATAACAGACAGCTTCCATAATGTCCTGTAGACATCTATAATAATAACAGACAGCTTCCATAATGTCCTGTAAACATCTATAATAATAACAGACAGCTTCTATAATGTCCTGTAAACGTCTATAATAATAACAGACAGCTTCTATAATGTCCTGTAAACATCTATAATAATAACAGACAGCTTCCATAATGTCCTGTAAACATCTATAATAATAACAGACAGCTTCCATAATGTCCTGTAGACATCTATAATAATAACAACAGACAGCTTCTATAATGTCCTGTAAACATCTATAATAATAACAGACAGCTTCTATAATGTCCTGTAGACATCTATAATAATAACAGACAGCTTCCATAATGTCCTGTAAACATCTATAATAATAACAGACAGCTTCCATAATGTCCTGTAGACATCTATAATAATAACAGACAGCTCCCATAATGTCCTGTAAACATCTATAATAATAACAACAGACAGCTTCCATAATGTCCTGCAAACATCTATAATAACAACAGACAGTTTCTATAATGTCCTGTAAACATCTATAATAATAACAGACAGCTTCCATAATGTCCTGTAAACATCTATACTAATAACAGACAGCTTCTATAATGTCCTGTAAACATCTATAATAATAACAGACAGTTTCCATAATGTCCTGTAGACATCTATAATAATAACAGACAGCTTCCATAATGTCCTGTAGACATCTATAATAATAACAGACAGCTTCTATAATGTCCTACATCTATAATAATAACAGACAGCTTCCATAATGTCCTGTAAACATCTATAATAACAACAGACAGCTTCCATAATGTCCTGTAAACATCTATAATAATAACAGACAGCTTCCATAATGTCCTGTAAACATCTATAATAATAACAGACAGTTTCCATAATGTCCTGTAAACATCTATAATAATAACAGACAGCTTCCATAATGTCCTGTAAACATCTATAATAACAACAGACAGCTTCCATAATGTCCTGTAGACATCTATAATAATAACAGACAGCTTCTATAATGTCCTACATCTATAATAATAACAGACAGCTTCCATAATGTCCTGTAAACATCTATAATAATAACAGACAGCTTCCATAATGTCCTGTAAACATCTATAATAATAACAGACAGTTTCCATAATGTCCTGTAGACATCTATAATAATAACAGACAGCTTCCATAATGTCCTGTAAACATCTATAATAACAGACAGCTTCCATAATGTCCTGTAGACATCTATAATAATAACAGACAGCTTCCATAATGTCCTGTAGACATCTATAATAATAACAGACAGCTTCCATAATGTCCTGTAAACATCTATAATAATAACAGACAGTTTCCATAATGTCCTGTAGACATCTATAATAACAACAGACAGCTTCTATAATGTCCTGTAAACATCTATAATAATAACAGACAGCTTCCATAATGTCCTGTAAACATCTATAATAATAACAGACAGCTTCTATAATGTCCTGTAGACATCTATAATAATAACAGACAGCTTCCATAATGTCCTGTAGACATCTATAATAATAACAGACAGCTTCCATAATGTCCTGTAAACATCTATAATAACAACAGACAGCTTCCATAATGTCCTGTAGACATCTATAATAATAACAGACAGCTTCTATAATGTCCTACATCTATAATAATAACAGACAGCTTCCATAATGTCCTGTAAACATCTATAATAATAACAGACAGCTTCTATAATGTCCTGTAAACATCTATAATAACAACAGACAGCTTCCATAATGTCCTGTAAACATCTATAATAATAACAGACAGCTTCTATAATGTCCTACATCTATAATAATAACAGACAGCTTCCATAATGTCCTGTAAACATCTATAATAATAACAGACAGCTTCCATAATGTCCTGTAAACATCTATAATAATAACAGACAGCTTCCATAATGTCCTGTAAACATCTATAATAATAACAGACAGCTTCCATAATGTCCTGTAGACATCTATAATAATAACAGACAGCTTCTATAATGTCCTGTAAACATCTATAATAATAACAGACAGCTTCTATAATGTCCTGTAAACATCTATAATAATAACAGACAGCTTCCATAATGTCCTGTAGACATCTATAATAACAACAGACAGCTTCCATAATGTCCTGTAAACATCTATAATAATAACAGACAGCTTCCATAATGTCCTGTAAACATCTATACTAATAACAGACAGCTTCCATAATGTCCTGTAGACATCTATAATAACAACAGACAGCTTCCATAATGTCCTGTAGACATCTATAATAATAACAGACAGCTTCCATAATGTCCTGTAAACATCTATAATAATAACAGACAGCTTCTATAATGTCCTGTAAACATCTATAATAATAACAGACAGCTTCCATAATGTCCTGTAGACATCTATAATAATAACAGACAGCTTCCATAATGTCCTGTAGACATCTATAATAATAACAGACAGTTTCCATAATGTCCTGTAAACATCTATAATAATAACAGACAGCTTCTATAATGTCCTGTAGACATCTATAATAATAACAGACAGCTTCCATAATGTCCTGTAGACATCTATAATAATAACAGACAGCTTCCATAATGTCCTGTAGACATCTATAATAATAACAGACAGCTTCCATAATGTCCTGTAGACATCTATAATAATAACAGACAGCTTCCATAATGTCCTGTAGACATCTATAATAATAACAGACAGCTTCCATAATGTCCTGTAGACATCTATAATAATAACAGACAGCTTCCATAATGTCCTGTAGACATCTATAATAATAACAGACAGCTTCCATAATGTCCTGTAAACATCTATAATAATAACAGACAGCTTCTATAATGTCCTACATCTATAATAATAACAGACAGCTTCCATAATGTCCTGTAGACATCTATAATAATAACAGACAGCTTCTATAATGTCCTGTAAACATCTATAATAATAACAGACAGCTTCCATAATGTCCTGTAAACATCTATAATAATAACAGACAGCTTCTATAATGTCCTACATCTATAATAATAACAGACAGCTTCTATAATGTCCTGTAAACATCTATAATACTAACAGACAGCTTCCATAATGTCCTGTAAACATCTATAATAATAACAGACAGCTTCTATAATGTCCTGTAGACATCTATAATAATAACAGACAGCTTCCATAATGTCCTGTAAACATCTATAATAACAACAGACAGCTTCCATAATGTCCTGTAAACATCTATAATAACAACAGACAGCTTCCATAATGTCCTGTAGACATCTATAATAACAACAGACAGCTTCCATAATGTCCTGTAAACATCTATAATAACAACAGACAGCTTCCATAATGTCCTGTAGACATCTATAATAACAACAGACAGCTTCCATAATGTCCTGTAAACATCTATAATAATAACAGACAGCTTCTATAATGTCCTGTAAACATCTATAATAACAACAGACAGCTTCCATAATGTCCTGTAAACATCTATAATAACAACAGACAGCTTCCATAATGTCCTGTAGACATCTATAATAACAACAGACAGCTTCCATAATGTCCTGTAAACATCTATAATAACAACAGACAGCTTCCATAATGTCCTGTAAACATCTATAATAATAACAGACAGCTTCCATAATGTCCTGTAGACATCTATAATAATAACAACAGACAGCTTCCATAATGTCCTGTTGACATCTATAATAATAACAGACAGCTTCTATAATGTCCTGTAAACATATATAATAATAACAACAGACAGCTTCTATAATGTCCTGTAGACATCTATAATAATAACAGACAGCTTCTATAATGTCCTACATCTATAATAATAACAGACAGCTTCCATAATGTCCTGTAAACATCTATAATAATAACAGACAGCTTCCATAATGTCCTGTAGACATCTATAATAATAACAGACAGTTTCTATAATGTCCTGTAGACATCTATAATAATAACAGACAGCTTCCAAAATGTCCTGTAAACATCTATACTAATAACAGACAGCTTCCATAATGTCCTGTAGACATCTATAATAATAACAGACAGCTTCTATAATGTCCTGTATACATCTATAATAATAACAGACAGCTTCTATAATGTCCTGTAGACATCTATAATAACAACAGACAGCTTCTATAATGTCCTGTAGACATCTATAATAATAACAGACAGCTTCTATAATGTCCTGTAGACATCTATAATAATAACAGACAGCTTCCATAATGTCCTGTAGACATCTATAATAATAACAACAGACAGCTTCTATAATGTCCTGTAGACATCTATAATAATAACAGACAGCTTCCATAATGTCCTGTAAACATCTATAATAATAACAGACAGCTTCCATAATGTCCTACATCTATAATAATAACAGACAGCTTCTATAATGTCCTGTAAACATCTATAATAACAACAGACAGCTTCCATAATGTCCTGTAAACATCTATAATAATAACAGACAGCTTCTATAATGTCCTGTAGACATCTATAATAATAACAGACAGCTTCCATAATGTCCTGTAGACATCTATAATAATAACAGACAGCTTCCATAATGTCCTGTAGACATCTATAATAATAACAGACAGCTTCCATAATGTCCTGTAAACATCTATAATAATAACAGACAGCTTCTATAATGTCCTACATCTATAATAATAACAGACAGCTTCCATAATGTCCTACATCTATAATAATAACAGACAGCTTCCATAATGTCCTGTAGACATCTATAATAATAACAGACAGCTTCTATAATGTCCTACATCTATAATAATAACAGACAGCTTCCATAATGTCCTGTAAACATCTATAATAATAACAGACAGCTTCCATAATGTCCTGTAGACATCTATAATAATAACAGACAGTTTCCATAATGTCCTGTAGACATCTATAATAATAACAGACAGCTTCCATAATGTCCTGTAAACATCTATAATAACAACAGACAGCTTCTATAATGTCCTGTAAACATCTATAATAATAACAGACAGCTTCCATAATGTCCTGTAGACATCTATAATAATAACAGACAGCTTCTATAATGTCCTACATCTATAATAATAACAGACAGCTTCTATAATGTCCTACATCTATAATAATAACAGACAGCTTCTATAATGTCCTACATCTATAATAATAACAGACAGCTTCTATAATGTCCTACATCTATAATAATAACAGACAGCTTCTATAATGTCCTACATCTATAATAATAACAGACAGCTTCTATAATGTCCTGTAGACATCTATAATAATAACAGACAGCTTCCATAATGTCCTGTAAACATCTATAATAATAACAGACAGCTTCTATAATGTCCTGTAAACATCTATAATAATAACAGACAGCTTCCATAATGTCCTGTAGACATCTATAATAATAACAGACAGCTTCCATAATGTCCTGTAGACATCTATAATAATAACAGACAGCTTCCATAATGTCCTGTAGACATCTATAATAACAACAGACAGCTTCCATAATGTCCTGTAGACATCTATAATAATAACAGACAGCTTCTATAATGTCCTGTAGACATCTATAATAACAACAGACAGCTTCCATAATGTCCTGTAAACATCTATAATAACAACAGACAGCTTCCATAATGTCCTGTAAACATCTATAATAATAACAGACAGCTTCCATAATGTCCTGTAGACATCTATAATAACAACAGACAGCTTCCATAATGTCCTGTAGACATCTATAATAATAACAGACAGCTTCCATAATGTCCTGTAAACATCTATAATAATAACAGACAGCTTCTATAATGTCCTGTAAACATCTATAATAATAACAGACAGCTTCCATAATGTCCTACATCTATAATAATAACAGACAGCTTCCATAATGTCCTGTAAACATCTATAATAATAACAGACAGCTTCCATAATGTCCTGTAGACATCTATAATAATAACAGACAGCTTCCATAATGTCCTGTAAACATCTATAATAATAACAGACAGCTTCTATAATGTCCTGTAGACATCTATAATAATAACAGACAGCTTCCATAATGTCCTGTAAACATCTATAATAATAACAGACAGCTTCCATAATGTCCTGTAGACATCTATAATAATAACAGACAGCTTCCATAATGTCCTGTAAACATCTATAATAATAACAGACAGCTTCCATAATGTCCTGTAGACATCTATAATAATAACAGACAGCTTCCATAATGTCCTGTAGACATCTATAATAATAACAGACAGTTTCCATAATGTCCTGTAGACATCTATAATAATAACAGACAGCTTCTATAATGTCCTGTAAACATCTATAATAATAACAGACAGCTTCCATAATGTCCTGTAGACATCTATAATAATAACAGACAGCTTCCATAATGTCCTGTAGACATCTATAATAATAATAACAGACAGCTTCCATAATGTCCTGTAGACATCTATAATAATAACAGACAGCTTCCATAATGTCCTGTAGACATCTATAATAATAACAGACAGTTTCCATAATGTCCTGTAAACATCTATAATAATAACAGACAGCTTCCATAATGTCCTGTAGACATCTATAATAATAACAGACAGCTTCCATAATGTCCTGTAAACATCTATAATAATAACAGACAGCTTCTATAATGTCCTACATCTATAATAATAACAGACAGCTTCTATAATGTCCTACATCTATAATAATAACAGACAGCTTCCATAATGTCCTGTAGACATCTATAATAATAACAGACAGCTTCCATAATGTCCTGTTGACATCTATAATAATAACAGACAGCTTCCATAATGTCCTGTAGACATCTATAATAATAACAGACAGCTTCCATAATGTCCTGTAGACATCTATAATAATAACAGACAGCTTCCATAATGTCCTGTAAACATCTATAATAATAACAGACAGCTTCCATAATGTCCTGTAGACATCTATAATAATAACAGACAGCTTCCATAATGTCCTGTAGACATCTATAATAATAACAGACAGCTTCTATAATGTCCTGTAAACATCTATAATAATAACAGACAGCTTCTATAATGTCCTGTAAACATCTATAATAATAACAGACAGTTTCCATAATGTCCTGTAGACATCTATAATAATAACAGACAGCTTCCATAATGTCCTGTAGACATCTATAATAATAACAGACAGTTTCCATAATGTCCTGTAGACATCTATAATAATAACAGACAGCTTCTATAATGTCCTGTAGACATCTATAATAATAACAGACAGTTTCCATAATGTCCTGTAGACATCTATAATAATAACAGACAGCTTCCATAATGTCCTGTAAACATCTATAATAATAACAGACAGCTTCTATAATGTCCTGTAAACATCTATAATAATAACAGACAGCTTCCATAATGTCCTGTAGACATCTATAATAATAACAGACAGCTTCTATAATGTCCTGTAAACATCTATAATAATAACAGACAGCTTCCATAATGTCCTGCAGACATCTATAATAATAACAGACAGCTTCCATAATGTCCTGTAGACATCTATAATAATAACAGACAGCTTCCATAATGTCCTGTAGACATCTATAATAACAACAGACAGCTTCCATAATGTCCTGTTGACATCTATAATAATAACAGACAGCTTCTATAATGTCCTGTAAACATCTATAATAATAACAGACAGCTTCCATAATGTCCTGTAAACATCTATAATAACAACAGACAGCTTCCATAATGTCCTGTAGACATCTACAATAATAACAGACAGCTTCTATAATGTCCTGTAAACATCTATAATAATAACAGACAGCTTCCATAATGTCCTGTAAACATCTATAATAATAACAGACAGCTTCTATAATGTCCTGTAAACATCTATAATAACAACAGACAGCTTCCATAATGTCCTGTAGACATCTACAATAATAACAGACAGCTTCTATAATGTCCTGTAAACATCTATAATAACAACAGACAGCTTCCATAATGTCCTGTAGACATCTATAATAATAACAGACAGCTTCTATAATGTCCTGTAAACATCTATAATAATAACAGACAGCTTCTATAATGTCCAACATCTATAATAATAACAGACAGCTTCCATAATGTCCTGTAAACATCTATAATAACAACAGACAGCTTCCATAATGTCCTGTAGACATCTACAATAATAACAGACAGCTTCTATAATGTCCTGTAAACATCTATAATAACAACAGACAGCTTCCATAATGTCCTGTAGACATCTACAATAATAACAGACAGCTTCCATAATGTCCTGTAGACATCTATAATAACAACAGACAGCTTCTATAATGTCCTGTAAACATCTATAATAATAACAGACAGCTTCCATAATGTCCTGTAAACATCTATAATAACAACAGACAGCTTCTATAATGTCCTGTAGACATCTATAATAATAACAGACAGCTTCCATAATGTCCTGTAAACATCTATAATAATAACAGACAGCTTCCATAATGTCCTGTAAACATCTATAATAATAACAGACAGCTTCTATAATGTCCTGTAAACATCTATAATAATAACAGACAGCTTCTATAATGTCCTGTAGACATCTATAATAATAACAGACAGCTTCCATAATGTCCTGTAGACATCTATAATAATAACAGACAGCTTCCATAATGTCCTGTAGACATCTATAATAACAACAGACAGCTTCCATAATGTCCTGTAGACATCTATAATAATAACAGACAGCTTCTATAATGTCCTGTAGACATCTATAATAATAACAGACAGCTTCTATAATGTCCTGTAAACATCTATAATAATAACAGACAGCTTCTATAATGTCCTGTAAACATCTATAATAATAACAGACAGCTTCTATAATGTCCTGTAAACATCTATAATAATAACAGACAGCTTCTATAATGTCCTGTAGACATCTATAATAATAACAGACAGCTTCCATAATGTCCTGTATACATCTATAATAATAACAGACAGCTTCCATAATGTCCTGTATACATCTATAATAATAACAGACAGCTTCCATAATGTCCTGTAGACATCTATAATAATAACAGACAGCTTCCATAATGTCCTGTTGACATCTATAATAATAACAGACAGCTTCCATAATGTCCTGTAGACATCTATAATAATAACAGACAGCTTCCATAATGTCCTGTAGACATCTATAATAATAACAACAGACAGCTTCTATAATGTCCTGTAGACATCTATAATAACAACAGACAGCTCCCATAATGTCCTGTAGACATCTATAATAATAACAGACAGCTTCCATAATGTCCTGTAGACATCTATAATAATAACAGACAGCTTCTATAATGTCCTGTAAACATCTATAATAACAACAGACAGCTTCTATAATGTCCTGTAGACATCTATAATAATAACAGACAGCTTCCATAATGTCCTGTAGACATCTATAATAATAACAGACAGCTTCCATAATGTCCTGTAGACATCTATAATAATAACAGACAGCTTCTATAATGTCCTGTAGACATCTATAATAATAACAGACAGCTTCCATAATGTCCTGTAGACATCTATAATAATAACAGACAGCTTCTATAATGTCCTGTAGACATCTATAATAATAACAGACAGCTTCTATAATGTCCTGTATACATCTATAATAATAACAGACAGCTTCCATAATGTCCTGTAAACATCTATAATAATAACAGACAGCTTCTATAATGTCCTGTAGACATCTATAATAATAACAGACAGCTTCCATAATGTCCTGTAGACATCTATAATAATAACAGACAGCTTCTATAATGTCCTGTAGACATCTATAATAATAACAGACAGCTTCTATAATGTCCTGTAAACATCTATAATAATAACAGACAGCTTCTATAATGTCCTGTAAACATCTATAATAATAACAGACAGCTTCCATAATGTCCTGTAGACATCTATAATAACAACAGACAGCTTCCATAATGTCCTGTAGACATCTATAATAATAACAGACAGCTTCCATAATGTCCTGTAGACATCTATAATAATAACAGACAGCTTCTATAATGTCCTGTAAACATATATAATAATAACAACAGACAGCTTCTATAATGTCCTGTAAACATCTATAATAATAACAGACAGCTTCCATAATGTCCTGTAAACATATATAATAATAACAACAGACAGCTTCTATAATGTCCTGTAGACATCTATAATAACAACAGACAGCTCCCATAATGTCCTGTAGACATCTATAATAATAACATACAGCTTCTATAATGTCCTGTAAACATCTATAATAACAACAGACAGTTTCCATAATGTCCTGTAGACATTATTATAGTAACATCAAAGATTAAGAAAAACTTACTCAGCACTTGAGGGATCTTGTCCCTGGCAAGAGACCGGCACTTCATCAGGCTCTTTATAGACACCACCTTGCCTTTCTTGTTGGAAACTGATCCTTTCACGGACTTGTTAATCTCCTTCATCGCCCGGTTGATCTCCCTCCAATGGTTTCTGGTCAGCCGACAGCCAGGAGGAGGGGTCTCCTCGGAGTACCGGAGAAACGCACCGATAGTGCAGGTGTGATGGGTGACCGTGGCGACGGCCTTGTTCTTCTGAAGGGTCTGGAACCATCTAACACACACACACACACACACACACACACACACACACACACACACACACACACACACACACACACACACACACACACACACACACACACACACACACACACACACACACACACACAATCAATTAGTGTGTTGTTAATGAACGCTGATGAGACTAAAGAGAAAGAAAGACCTCTGCTCACCTCCTCATGTTGTCCTGGTTTGTCAGGAAAGTGAGGGTGGATGGATAGATCTCATCCTTCGCCATGTCCTTCAAAAATTGCTGCACCGTCTTCAGCTTGGCGGCACAATTTTGCTTCAGCTTATTGTTTGGATTGGGGCCTTCACAGGTCTTCCTGAACCCCTCTATAAACACACCTAATCAAAGAAACATCATATGTTAGACTGGGGACCTTCACAGGTCTTCCTGAACCCCTCTATAAACACACCTAATCAAAGAAACAGCATATGTTAGACTGGGGACCTTCACAGGTCTTCCTGAACCCCTCTATAAACACACCTGATCAAAGATACATCATATGTTAGACTGGGACCATCACAGGTCTTCCTGAACCCCTCTATAAACACACCTAAATTTGGACTTAAGACACAAGGCAACAGAAATCAGACCGGCTGTTTTTCTAATCCATTTCAAACACAAATACAAATACACAAACAAAAATGCCCTTAACAAGTTTACTTAACCCTTATTTTACCAGGTATAAGATAAGTAGCATAGACTCACTGTGTGCAATAATAGTGTTAATAGCCAGACACAGTGGAGGACAGGTAGGGGTCTGGGGCAGAGTGAAGCAGGCCAGACACAGCGGAGGACAGGTGGGATCTGGGGCAGAGTGAAGCAGGCTAGACACAGCGGAGGACAGGTAGGGGTCTGGGGCAGAGTGAAGCAGGCCAGACACAGCGGAGGACGGGTAGGGGTCTGGGGCAGAGTGAAGCAGGCCAGACACAGCGGAGGACGGGTAGGGGTCTGGGGCAGAGTGAAGCAGGCCAGACACAGCGGAGGACGGGTGGGGTCTGGGGCAGAGTGAAGCAGGCCAGACACAGCGGAGGACTGGTAGGGGTCTGGGGCAGAGTGAAGCAGGCCAGACACAGCGGAGGACAGGTAGGGGTCTGGGGCAGAGTGAAGCAGGCCAGACACAGCGGAGGACGGGCGGGGTCTGGGGCAGAGTGAAGCAGGCCAGACACAGAGGAGGACAGGTGGGGTCTGGGGCAGAGTGAAGCAGGCGAGACACAGCAGAGGACGGGTAGGGTCTGGGGCAGAGTGAAGCAGGCCAGACACAGCGGAGGACGGGTGGGGTCTGGGGCAGAGTGAAGCAGGCCAGACACAGCGGAGGACGGGTGGGGTCTGGGGCAGAGTGAAGCGGGCCAGACACAGCGGAGGACGGGTGGGGTCTGGGGCAGAGTGAAGCGGGCCAGACCAAGCGGAGGACGGGTAGGGGTCTGGGGCAGAGTGAAGCAGGCCAGACACAGCGGAGGACGGGTGGGGTCTGGGGCAGAGTGAAGCAGGCCAGACACAGCGGAGGACGGGTGGGGTCTGGGGCAGAGTGAAGCAGGCCAGACACAGCGGAGGACGGGTAGGGGTCTGGGGCAGAGTGAAGCGGGCCAGACACAGCGGAGGACAGGTAGGGGTCTGGGGAAGAGTGAAGCGGGCCAGACACAGCGGAGGACGGGCGGGGTCTGGGGCAGAGTGAAGCGGGCCAGACACAGCGGAGGACGGGCGGGGTCTGGGGCAGAGTGAAGCAGGCCAGACACAGCGGAGGACGGGTGGGGTTTGGGGCAGAGTGAAGCAGGCCAGACACAGCGGAGGACGGGTAGGGGTCTGAGGCAGAGTGAAGCAGGCCAGACACAGCGGAGGACGGGTAGGGGTCTGGGGCAGAGTGAAGCAGGCCAGACACAGCGGAGGACAGGTAGGGGTCTGGGGCAGAGTGAAGCAGGCCAGACACAGCGGAGGACAGGTAGGGGTCTGGGGCAGAGTGAAGCAGGCCAGACACAGCGGAGGACAGGTAGGGGTCTGGGGCAGAGTGAAGCAGGCCAGACACAGCGGAGGACAGGTAGGGGTCTGGGGCAGAGTGAAGCAGGCCAGACACAGCGGAGGACGGGTGGGGTCTAGGGCAGAGTGAAGCAGACCAGACACAGCGGAGGACAGGTAGGGGTCTAGGGCAGAGTGAAGCAGGCCAGACACAGCGGAGGACAGGCCCTACAGAAGTGACCCTAAAGTTACAGGACCTTCAGAAAATATTCACACCGCTTCACTTTTTCCACTTATTGTCGTGTCACAACTTGAATTTAACATGAATTAAATTTAAGATTATTTATTTTTTGTCACAATACCCCATAATGTCAAAGTGGAATTAAATTTTTCACATTCTTTTTTATTACAAATTAATTAAAAATGAAAAGCTGAAATGTGTTGAGTCGATAAGTTTTCAAACCCTTATGTAATGGTACGCCGAGGAGTAAAAATGCCCTTAACAAGTTTACTTAACCCTTATTTTACCAGGTATAAGATAAGTAGCATAGACTCACTGTGTGCAATAATAGTGTTTAAAATTATTTTTGAATGACTACCTCACCTCAGTCGAGCAGTGAATTTCAAACACAGATTCAACCACAAAGATCAGGGAGGTTTTCCAATGCCACGTAAAGAAGAGCACCTATTGGTAGCTGGGTAAAAAAAAACGTGAGTACCACTCTCCGTATTATCAAGCATAGTGGTGTCTGCGTCATGTTATGGGTATGCTTGTCATTGTTAAGGACTGGAGAGTTTTTCAGGATAAAAAAATAAACAGAACGGCACTAAGCACAGGCACAATCCTAGAGGAAATCCTGGTTCAGTCTGCTTTCCACCAGACACTGGGAAATGAATTCACCTTTCAGCAGGACAATAACCTAAAACACAAGGCCAAATCTACACTGGAGTTACTTAACAAGAAGACAGTGAATGTTCCGGAGCGGCCAAGTTTACAGTTTTGACTTAAATCTACGGAAAGACCTGGAAATGGCTGTCTAGCAACGATCAACAAACAATTTGACAAAACTTCAAGAATTTTTTAAAGAATAATGTTGCACAATTCTGGTGTGGAAAGTTCTTAGAGACTCACCCAGAAAGACTCTGTAATCGCTGTAATCGCTGCCAAAGGTGCTTCTAAAATGTATTTACTCAGGGGTGTGAATACTTATGTAAATTATATATTTCTGTATTTTAAATTTTAAATAAATTTGCAAACATTTCTACAAACATGTTTTGATTTTGTCATAATGGGGTCTGTAGACAGGGGGAGAGAAATCAATTTCATCCATTTTGAATTCAGGCTGTAACGTAACAAAATGTGGAATCAGTCAAGGGGTCTGAATACTATCTGAAGGCTCTGGAACTGTGATTAGCTGGACCCAAACACTTTAATACAACGTCAACACAAAGAAAAACAGTGGAATCAGTCAAGGGGGGGTCTGAATACGTTCTGAAGGCTCTGGAACTGTGATTAGCTGGACCCAAACACTTTATACAACGTCAACACAAAGAAAAACAGTGGAATCAGTCAAGGGGGGGGTCTGAATACTTTCTGGAGGCTCTGGAACTGTGATTAGCTGGACCCAAACACTTTATACAACGTCAACACAAAGAAAAACAGTCGCCCTTTTAGGCTTTTCCAAATACTTTTCAAATACAAAAACTATTTAAAGACAGTACTTACTCAGAGCAGAGCCCGGGAAGGGACTTTGGCTGCTAGATCCGGGCGCCGTGGCTTCCTCTGTCTGGGCCCTTGAACCCACGACTCGGTCCTCCTGCAGCTCCTCTTGTTCTGTGTCTGACGTAGGAGGAGATGGCTCGGTCTGAAACCTGGACCTCTTTGCTGACCTGGCCTTTGCTGATCTCGCCCTGACACTCTGCCTTTTCAGTAGCTGGTACCTCTTCCTCGCTCTATTAAATTCAGAGGTCAGTCTCAGGTTGTCCTCTCTAATGGATTGGTTGGTCGCACTTCTCTTGGTCAGGGCCTCGTCCCGCTCTTGCAAAGCTTTCCGCAGCCTCAGGATCGACGCTCGGCAGTGGCAGGAATAATCTTTGCAGCTCACCTTCTTCTTCTCCTCTTCGTCTTCCTGCTTCGTTTCCCCCTCCACAATATCCAAACGGGTGGTCAGCGGGACGACGGGGTTGGACGCCCTCAACGCGGCCAGCCGCTCCATGGTCAGCCGTCTCCTCAGTTCCTGTATAGCCCGTCTCCTCTGCGATCTGTTGAGCTCTGTGTGCGACTCCATGTGTCGATCCAGCCTGCTGAGCCGGGTGGAGCATCCCGTCAATGGACACGGCTGCTGTCTGATATTGACACGGCCCGACCGCCAATTACAAAGGAGGACCCTCTCCTCCGTGTTCCTCACGTTGTGCGTGTACCTCAGGTGCTGACTGAAGCCGATCACAACCTTGGGGCAGAGCGGACAGGAACGACCCGCAAAGCGCCCCGGAGATTTCTCTAGTATGGAAAATAAAAGGTCAAAAGAACAGAACATTAAAAAAAAAAACACAATCAGTGATCACAAGTAGAATGCTCCAGACTGATTAGTTGTTGCTTAGAAACAACACCTGAGACCACACCTTCTCACTCTAGAACCTCTTTAACCCCGCCTTCCACTCCTCCTCCCACTAAAACACCCCTCCTCCTCCCACTAAAACACCCCTCCTCCTCCCACTAAAACACCCCTCCTCCTCCCACTAAAACACCCCTCCTCCTCCCACTAAAACACCCCTCCTCCTCCCACTAAAACACCCCTCCTCCTCCCACTAAAACACCCCTCCTCCTCCCACTAAAACACTCCTCCTCCCACTAAAACACCCCTCCTCCTCCCACTAAAACACCCCTCCTCCTCCCACTAAAACACCCCTCCTCCTCCCACTAAAACACCCCTCCTCCTCCCACTAAAACACCACCCCTCCTCCCACTAAAACACTCCTCCTCCCACTAAAACACTCCTCCTCCCACTAAAACACTCCTCCTCCCACTAAAACACCCCTCCTCCCACTAAAACACTCCTCCTCCCACTAAAACACCCCTCCTCCTCCCACTAAAACACCCCTCCTCCTCCCACTAAAACACTCCTCCTCCTCCCACTAAAACATCCCTCCTCCTCCCACTAAAACACTCCTCCTCCCACTAAAACACTCCTCCTCCCACTAAAACACCCCTCCTCCCACTAAAACACCCCTCCTCCCACTAAAACACTCCTCCTCCCACTAAAACACTCCTCCTCCCACTAAAACACCCCTCCTCCCACTAAAACACTCCTCCTCCCACTAAAACACCCCTCCTCCTCCCACTAAAACACCCCTCCTCCTCCCACTAAAACACTTCTCCTCCCACTAAAACACCCCTCCTCCCACTAAAACACCTCTCCTCCCACTAAAACACCCCTCCTCCCACTAAAACACTCCTCCTCCCACTAAAACACCCCTCCTCCTCCCACTAAAACACTCCTCCTCCCACTAAAACACTCCTCCTCCCACTAAAACACTCCTCCTCCCACTAAAACACTCCACCTCCCACTAAAACACCCCTCCTCCCACTAAAACACTCCTCCTCCCACTAAAACACTCCTCCTCCCACTAAAACACCACCCCTCCTCCCACTAAAACACCACCCCTCCTCCCACTAAAACACTCCTCCTCCCACTAAAACACTCCTCCTCCCACTAAAACACCCCTCCTCCCACTAAAACACCCCTCCTCCCACTAAAACACCCCTCCTCCCACTAAAACACTCCTCCTCCCACTAAAACACCCCTCCTCCCACTAAAACACCCCTCCTCCCACTAAAACACTCCTCCTCCTCCCACTAAAACACTCCTCCTCCTCCCACTAAAACACCCCTCCTCCTCCCACTAAAACACCCCTCCTCCTCCCACTAAAACACTCCTCCTCCCACTAAAACACTCCTCCTCCCACTAAAACACCCCTCCTCCCACTAAAACACCCCTCCTCCCACTAAAACACTCCTCCTCCCACTAAAACACCCCTCCTTCCACTAAAACACTACTCCTCCCACTAAAACACTCCTCCTCCCACTAAAACACCCCTCCTCCTCCCACTAAAACACCCTCCTCCTCCCACTAAAACACTCCTCCTCCCACTAAAACACCCCTCCTCCTCCCACTAAAACACCCCTCCTCCTCCCACTAAAACACCCCTCCTCCTCCCACTAACACACTCCTCCTCCTCCCACTAAAACACCCCTCCTCCTCCCACTAAAACACCCCTCCTCCCACTAAAACACTCCTCCTCCCACTAAAACACCCCTCCTCCCACTAAAACACCCCTCCTCCTCCCACTAAAACACCCCTCCTCCTCCCACTAAAACACCCCTCCTCCTCCCACTAAAACACCCCTCCTCCTCCCACTAAAACACCCCTCCTCCTCCCACTAAAACACCCCTCCTCCCACTAAAACACTCCTCCTCCCACTAAAACACTCCTCCTCCCACTAAAACACCCCTCCTCCCACTAAAACACTCCTCCTCCCACTAAAACACCCCTCCTCCCACTAAAACACTCCTCCTCCCACTAAAACACCCCTCCTCCCACTAAAACACTCCTCCTCCCACTAAAACACTCCTCCTCCCACTAAAACACCCCTCCTCCCACTAAAACACCCCTCCTCCCACTAAAACACTCCTCCTCCCACTAAAACACTACTTACTGGTGTTAATCAGGTCTCCTGTCTCCTCCTCCTCCTCCTCTTCCTCCTCCACCAATGTGCCAGTTATCTCTCCCTCCTCCTCCTCTTCCACCAATGGACAGGTTATCTCTCCCTCCTCCTCCTCTTCCTCCTCCTCCACCAATGTACCAGTTATCACTCCCTCCTCCTCCTCCTCTTCCTCCTGCTCCACCAATGTACCAGTTATCACTCCCTCCTCCTCCTCCTCTTCCTCCTCCTCTTCCACCAATGTACCAGTTATCACTCCCTCCTCCTCCTCTTCCTCCTCCTCTTCCACCAATGTACCAGTTGTCACTCCCTCCTCCTCCTCCTCCTCTTCTTCTTCCTCCTCCTCTTCCACCAACGTGCCAGTTATCGCTCCCTCCTCCTTCCCTCCAAAAACTGCATCCTACAAATCAAATCAAATGTTATTTGTCACATACACGTGTTTAGCAGATGTCATTGCGGGTGTAGCGAAATGCTTTGTGTTTCTAGCTCCGACAGTAATATCTAACTAAATGCTTGTGTTCCTAGCTCCAACAGTGCAGTAATATCTAACTAAATGCTTGTGTTCCTAGCTCCAACAGTGCTGTAATATCTAACTAAATGCTTTGTGTTTCTAGCTCCAACAGTCCAGTAATATCTAACTAAATGCTTTGTGTTCCTAGCTCCAACAGTAATATCTAACTAAATGCTTGTGTTCCTAGCTCCAACAGTAATATCTAACTAAATGCTTGTGTTCCTAGCTCCAACAGTGCTGTAATATCTAACTAAATGCTTGTGTTCCTAGCTCCAACAGTGCAGTAGTATCTAACGAAATGCTTGTGTTTCTAGCTCCAACAGTGCTGTAATATCTAACTAAATGCTTGTGTTTCTAGCTCCAACAGTGCAGTAATATCTAACGAAATGCTTGTGTTCCTAGCTCCAACAGTGCAGTAATATCTAACTAAATGCTTGTGTTCCTAGCTCCAACAGTACAGTAGTATCTAACTAAATGCTTGTGTTCCTAGCTCCAACAGTAGTATCTAACTAAATGCTTGTGTTCCTAGCTCCAACAGTGCAGTAATACCTAACTAAATGCTTGTGTTCCTAGCTCCAACAGTGCAGTAGTATCTAACTAAATGCTTGTGTTCCTAGCTCCAACAGTGTAGTAATATCTAACTAAATGCTTGTGTTCCTAGCTCCAACAGTACAGTAATATCTAACTAAATGCTTGTGTTCCTAGCTCCAACAGTACAGTAATATCTAACTAAATGCTTGTGTTTCTAGCTCCAACAGTAATATCTAACTAAATGCTTGTGTTCCTAGCTCCAACAGTAGTATCTAACTAAATGCTTTGTGTTCCTAGCTCCAACAGTCCAGTAATATCTAACTAAATGCTTGTGTTCCTAGCTCCAACAGTAATATCTAACTAAATGCTTGTGTTTCTAGCTACAACAGTCCAGTAGTATCTAACTAAATGCTTGTGTTCCTAGCTCCAACAGTAATATCTAACTAAATGCTTGTGTTCCTAGCTCCAACAGTGCAGTAATACCTAACTAAATGCTTGTGTTCCTAGCTCCAACAGTGCAGTAGTATCTAACTAAATGCTTGTGTTCCTAGCTCCAACAGTGTAGTAATATCTAACTAAATGCTTGTGTTCCTAGCTCCAACAGTACAGTAATATCTAACTAAATGCTTGTGTTCCTAGCTCCAACAGTACAGTAATATCTAACTAAATGCTTGTGTTTCTAGCTCCAACAGTAATATCTAACTAAATGCTTGTGTTCCTAGCTCCAACAGTAGTATCTAACTAAATGCTTTGTGTTCCTAGCTCCAACAGTCCAGTAATATCTAACTAAATGCTTGTGTTCCTAGCTCCAACAGTAATATCTAACTAAATGCTTGTGTTTCTAGCTACAACAGTCCAGTAGTATCTAACTAAATGCTTGTGTTTCTAGCTCCGACAGTGCAGTAGTATCTAACAACTTCACAACAATATATATAACTATATGGATGAGCGATGTCAGAGCAGCATAGAC
Organism: Salvelinus alpinus; assembly: GCF_045679555.1. NCBI lineage: Eukaryota > Metazoa > Chordata > Actinopteri > Salmoniformes > Salmonidae > Salvelinus > Salvelinus alpinus. Next base: position 115,725,070 of record NC_092087.1, on the reverse strand, counting down.
TGAGATACTGTTTATACATATGAGATGAGAAATGCCAACATTATTAAAGTGACTAGTGTTCCATTTTTAAAGTGGCTAGTGATTCCAAGTCTGTGTATGTAGGCAGCAGCCTCTAATGTGCTACTGATGGCTATTTAACAGTCTGATGGCCTTGAGATAGAAGCTGCTTTTCAGTCTCTCGGTCCCTGCTTTGATGCACCTGTACTGACCTCGCCTTCTGGATGATAGCGGGGTGAACAGGCAGCGGCTCGGGTGGTTGTTGTCCTTGGTGATCTGTTTTCCCTTCCTGTGACATCGGGTGGTGTAGGTGTCCTGGAGGGCATGTCGTTTGCCCCTGGTGATGCGTTGGGCAGATCGCACCACCCTCTGGAGAGCCTTGCGGTTGCGGGCGGAGCAGTTGCCGTACCAGGCGGTGATACAGCCCGATAGGATGCTCTCGATTGGGCATCGACTTTCTCTTCCTCCTCAGTAACATCCTCCTCTGTCACTCTGAACGCCTCTTCCTCTTCTGTCACTGAAACGTCTTTCTCTTCTTCTTTTACTGTAACATCCTCCTCCTCTTTCACTCTGAACGCGTCTTCCTCTTCTTTCACTGTAACGTCTTTCTCTTCTTCTTTCACGGTAACACCCTCTACTTCTTGTTTTACTGTCACAGCCTCTTCTTCCTCCTCTTCTTTCACGACATCGTTCAGCCCCAGACCTTCTTTCTCCGTCCAGCAGACCTCCTCTTCTTCAACAGGATGCAGGTAGTTTTGTGAACTCATGGTCGGGGATGTTAGCTAACTACCTGGTGAAATAAATAAAATAGCTAGTTAACATGTGCGACTAGCCTAATGCTAGGCTATTTGAGCTATTTATCTTGCTGATTAGAAACGTACATATGAAATTAAATGAGCGGCAACTATCTATACGACAGAAATGTGTTTTAAAACACAGTGAAAAATCATACACTGAAAGCGTCTCAAGAGCTATAATGTTTCGGCTATGTTGGCTGGCAAACTCCCGAGATGTGTCTGACTGGCTGTTGTTGATGACGAAGAAACACCTCGTCCACTAGATTATACGTCACAGCACATCCGCCATCTGCTGACTGGAGTGGGCTAAACGCAGTTTAGGAAAGACAAAGCTGAAATGTCCCTTTTTTGGGGGCGAAACAACATAGAAATATGTGTTATAAACCTGTCATTCTCATTGAAAGCAAGTCTAAGAAGCGGTAGATCTGTTATGTTTCTGTTACACGTTTGAATCCAGCAATTCCAAAGGGTTACATATTTCAATACAGAAATATTGTTTTTCACAAGTATTTCACTACACCCGCAATAACATTGTCACCGGTGCTGTTTTGTCGTGATGGTAACACCTTTTTGATTCGACGACCGGAGTTCGAATCGCAGACAGCGTCATGATTGATGAAATGTCATTCTAACCAGAATAATGGGACGTGCTCATTATAAATACATTGTGATTTAGTTCCGGGATCAGACTAACTTTTTCTTATGATTTTGTTTGCAGAGCATACAGGCTTGGCAGTTTATCGGAGAAGGAGGTGTACGGCGTGTCATCCCTGCGTGTCGTCTCTTCCATAAAGCCCGCATACCCAGAATCAAAGGCATTTAACATAGGGTTTGAATAAAACCAGTTAATATAGTAAATCTAGCCTGCTGTCATTTTTTTCAAGACATAGACCTTAATACCTGCGCCTTATGTAAAAAAAAAAAAAAAAAGTATTAGTTGGCTTGTCCACTATAACAACAGGTTCAAGCGTAACCAGATAAACTTGGCTTTGAAGATAAAACTACTTTCACCGCGCACTAATCCAGTGTCCCTGTCGCTAGACTAGTGACTTCAACTAGCTTTGGCTGCCATCTAGTGGAAATGAATGATAACTACACTGGACAGCTAGTTGTCAGAGTCAAAGTAGACTTTTAATAATATATGACATTCAGCAGACGCCTTTTATCCAAAGCGAACTGGCTACATGGTAGTGGAAACAGATCATAGAAACAGGATTCGAATGTTGATATATCATGGATGGTCAGTCCTTACCTCTATAGCTCTGTCTATGAATTTGAGAGTGGTCTCCATATCAGGAACACCAGCCTCCTCCTTCTCCATATCAGGAACACCAGCCTGCTCCTTCTCCATATCAGGAACACCAGCCTGCTCCTTCTCCATATCAGGAACACCAGCCTGCTCCTTCTCCATATCAGGAACACCAGCCTGCTCCTTCTCCATATCAGGAACACCAGCCTGCTCCTTCTCCATATCAGGAACACCAGCCTGCTCCTTCTCCATATCAGGAACACCAGCCTGCTCCTTCTCCATATCAGGAACACCAGCCTGCTCCTTCTCCATATCAGGAACACTAGCCTGCTCCTTCTCCATATCAGGAACACCAGCCTGCTCCTTCTCCATATCAAAAACACCAGCCTGCTCCTTCTCTATATCAGGAACACCAGCCTGCTCCTTCTCCATATCAAAAACACCAGCCTGCTCCTTCTCCATATCAAAAACACCAGCCTGCTCCTTCTCTATATCAGGAACACCAGCCTGCTCCTTCTCCATATCAGGAACACCAGCCTGCTCCTTCTCCATATCAGGAACACCAGCCTGCTCCTTCTCCATATCAGGAACACCAGCCTGCTCCTGCTCCATATCAGGAACACCAGCCTGCTCCATCTCCATATCAGGAACACCAGCCTGCTCCTTCTCCATATCAGGAACACCAGCCTGCTCCTGCTCCATATCAGGAACACCAGCCTGCTCCATCTCCATATCAGGAACACCAGCCTGCTCCTTCTCCATATCAGGAACACCAGCCTGCTCCTTCTCCATATCAGGAACACCAGCCTGCTCCTTCTCCATATCAGGAACACTAGCCTGCTCCTTCTCCATATCAGGAACACCAGCCTGCTCCTTCTCCATATCAAAAACACCAGCCTGCTCCTTCTCTATATCAGGAACACCAGCCTGCTCCTTCTCCATATCAAAAACACCAGCCTGCTCCTTCTCCATATCAAAAACACCAGCCTGCTCCTTCTCTATATCAGGAACACCAGCCTGCTCCTTCTCCATATCAGGAACACCAGCCTGCTCCTTCTCCATATCAGGAACACCAGCCTGCTCCTTCTCCATATCAGGAACACCAGCCTGCTCCTGCTCCATATCAGGAACACCAGCCTGCTCCATCTCCATATCAGGAACACCAGCCTGCTCCTTCTCCATATCAGGAACACCAGCCTGCTCCTTCTCCACATCCAGAACACCAGCCTGCTCCTTCTCCATATCAGGAACACCAGCCTGCTCCTTCTCCATATCAGGAACACCAGCCTGCTCCTTCTCCATATCAGGAACACCAGCCTGCTCCTTCTCCATATCAGGAACACCAGCCTGCTCCTTCTCCATATCAGGAACACCAGCCTGCTCCTTCTCCATATCAGGAACACCAGCCTGCTCCTTCTCCATATCAGGAACACCAGCCTGCTCCTTCTCCATATCAGGAATACCAGCCTGCTCCTTCTCCATATCAGGAATACCAGCCCACTCCTTCTCCATATCAGGAACACCAGCCTGCTCCTTCTCCATATCAGGAACACCAGCCTGCTCCTTCTCCATATCAGGAACACCAGCCTGCTCCTTCTCCATATCAGGAACACCAGCCTCCTCCTTCTCCATATCAGGAACACCAGCCTGCTCCTTCTCCATATCAGAACACCAGCCTGCTCCTTCTCCATATCAGGAACACCAGCCCGCTCCATCTCCATATCAGGAACGTTCTGACTGACACGTTGTGTTATCTACCTTCCAGCCATCCATTCAGACCTGCCCTGACGTTCTGACTGATACGTTCTGACTGACACCATCCAGCCCTCCATTCAGAATAACGCATTTCTATAAGTACATAGATGTAGATAATGAATGTCCACTAGTGGCTAACATAGTTCAAAAATATTAATTAAATCTTTATTCAGATACAAAATGTTGCATTAATAAAATTATTTTTACAATAAGCATCTGTGTTTTTTCCGACTTGGCGGAATAATACTGATGGGAACATTCATGAAGTAGCTAGTAAATGTTTTAATAATACTGATGGGACATTCATGAAGTAGCAAGGAAATGTTTTAATAATACTGATGGAACATTCATGAAGTAGCAAGGAAATGTTTTAATAATACTGATGGAACATTCATGAAGTAGCAAGGAAATGTTTTAATAACACTGATGGGACATTCATGAAGTAGCAAGGACATGTTTTAATAATACTGATGGAACATTCATGAAGTAGCAAGGAAATGTTTTAATAACACTGATGGGACACTGATGAAGTAGCAAGGAAATGTTTTAATAATACTGATGGAACATTCATGAAGTAGCAAGGAAATTATTTAATAACACTGATGGGACACTGATGAAGTAGCAAGGAAATGTTTTAATAATACTGATGGAACATTCATGAAGTAGCAAGGAAATTATTTAATAACACTGATGGGACACTGATGAAGTTGCAAGTAAATGTTTTAATAATACCGATGGGAACATTCATGAAGTACCGAGGAAATGTGTTTTTTTTTGTCAACAACTTATCATCGTTATCAGAACAATGTCATCACATGTTCATACACCTTTAGCGTGAAGACTAAGGGCTCTATTTAATCCTCTACGCCGAAGTTCAGCTTTACAGTGTGATTGAAATTTAAAAGGCAATGTTCCGGCTTTAGCGGCCACTGCGTTCAAGGTGAACCGTGCACGTGTCGGCTCAATCCGAAATGACCTTTTACATTTTTATAGCGGAACCTGTAACACTTCAGTTTTACAGACTGAATAGAGCCCTAGTGCACAAATTAATGAAATGAAACCAGAGTACTAAATACATGGAGGTTAGAATTAAGAAATACACACTGGGATCATGCTTGCGAACATAAGCAACCGTTTCCATTTAAAACAGGTTCTCCGGCACAAAATGCTGATCGGGACATTAAAATCCTAAATTTACTGAAGAATGAATTGAATAAGGAACTACCTCTTCCTTCAGCCTTGCACACAAACACAGTGCTGTTGCCTAACAACCAGACTGTATAGTCTATATTTCATGGACTATATTACAGGGACACCTAAATGTAGAACCGACAATGTTGATATTGCCTAATAACCATATTGTGGAAAGAATATGGTATGTTTACAGGTTTAACTCTCCTTATCACCCTACAGATGGCAGTATTACAGTCTCATTATCACCCTACAGATGGCAGTATTGCAGTCTCATTATCATCCTACAGATGGCAGTATCGCAGTCTCATTATCACCCTACAGATGGCAGTATTGCAGTCTCATTATCATCCTACAGATGGCAGTATCGCAGTCTCATTATCACCCTACAGATGGCAGTATTGCAGTCTCATTATCATCCTACAGATGGCAGTATCGCAGTCTCATTATCACCCTACAGATGGCAGTATTGCAGTCTCATTATCATTCTACAGATGGCAGTATTGCAGTCTCATTATCTTCCTACAGATGGCAGTATTGCAGTCTCATTATCATCCTACAGATGGCAGTATTGCAGTCTCATTATCACCCTACAGATGGCAGTATTGCAGTCTCATTATCATCCTATAGATGGCAGTATTGCAGTCTCATTATCATCCTACAGATGGCAGTATTGCAGTCTCATTATCATCCTACAGATGGCAGTATTGCAGTCTCATTATCATCCTATGGATGGCAGTATTGCAGTCTCATTATTCCTATAGATGGCAGTATTGCAGTCTCATTATCATCCTATAGATGGCAGTATTGCAGTCTCATTATCATCCTACAGATGGCAGTATTGCAGTCTCATTATCATCCTATAGATGGCAGTATTGCAGTCTCATTATCATCCTACAGATGGCAGTATCGCAGTCTCATTATCATCCTACAGATGGCAGTATCGCTGTCTCATTATCACCCTACAGGTGGCAGTATCGCAGTCTCATTATCACCCTACAGGTGGCAGTATTGCAGTCTCATTATCACCCTACAGATGGCAGTATTGCAGTCTCATTATCACCCTACAGATGGCAGTATTGCAGTCTCATTATCATCCTATAGATGACAGTATTGCAGTCTCATTATCATCATATAGATGGCAGTATTGCAGTCTCATTATCATCCTACAGATGGCAGTATTGCAGTCTCATTATCATCCTACAGATGGCAGTATTGCAGTCTCATTATCATCCTACAGATGGCAGTATTGCAATCTCATTATCATCCTATAGATGGCAGTATTGCAGTCTCATTATCATCCTATAGATAGCAGTATTGCAGTCTCATTATCACCCTACAAAATCTACAAAAATAATCAACTTTGTCACAGAGAACTAAATTCGGTGACGGACAATCGATTGTGAGAAACGCCATATACTTCTTATGTGATACATGTGGGTTGTGGTTTGTGTCACAGTTGTACTTTATCTGAGATCTCTGCCTTTCAGCTTACTGCTCCTGCAACCAACACAGGCATAGGGTTAACATAGGGTTAACGTGTGCCAAGCATAGGGTTAACGTGTGCCAAGCATAGGGTTAACATAGGGTTAACGTAGGGTTAACGTGTGCCATGCATAGGGTTAACATAGGGTTAACGTGTGCCAAGCATAGGGTTAACGTGTGCCAAGCATAGGCTTAACATAGGGTTAACATAAGGTTCACGTGTGCCAAGCATAGGGTTAACATAGGGTTAACATAGGGTTAATGTGTGCCAAGCATAGGGTTAACGTGTGCCAACCATAGGGTTAACATAGGGTTAACGTGTGCCAAGCATAAGGTTAACATAGGGTTAACGTGTGCCAAGCATAGGGTTAACATAGGGTTAACGTGTGCCAAGCATAGGGTTAACATAGGGTTAACATAGGGTTAACATAGGGTTAACGTGTGCCATGCATAGGGTTAACATAGGGTTAACGTGTGCCAAGCATAGGGTTAACATAGGGTTAACATAGGGTTAACGTGTGCCAAGCATAGGGTTAACATAGGGTTAACATATGGTTAACGTGTGCCAAGCATAGGGTTAACATAGGGTTAACGTGTGCCAAGCATAGGGTTAACATAGGGTTAACATAAGGTTAACGTGTGCCATGCATAGGGTTAACATAGGGTTAACGTGTGCCAAGCATAGGGTTAACATAGGGTTAACATAGGGTTAACGTGTGCCATGCATAGGGTTAACATAGGGTTAACATAAGGTTAACGTGTGCCAAGCATAGGGTTAACATAGGGTTAACATAAGGTTAACGTGTGCCAAGCATAGGGTTAACATAGGGTTAACATATGGTTAACGTGTGCCAAGCATAGGGTTAACGTGTGCCATGTTATCTGATGAGAATCGCTTCAATTTAGCCTGCAAGTAAATCCCTGATTGTAATTAGCTGATACGCATTTTCTGCCAGAGAACCTGGTTTAAAATTTTAAATGGTTGCTTATAAACCATTTATATTCATCCATTTAATAATTACATTTTACAACTTTCCAAATCATTAACATCGAAGTGTTTATATTTCTATTCAAATCAATCCAAATCCATAATCAAAATAAAATACACATTTTAAAATGTAACTTTATTGTTATTGTAATCATGTCTCAAGAGGAAAAAACTAAAGTAGGCCTATTTTTGGGGGAAGATTTGATATAAACAATATGATTTAATGTGACATAAAACAATTTAGTGTGTCAAAAAAAATGACACTCAAAAACATAAGTCAGAACACAGCCTGTCTATTCTCTCATGTGATTTCAGGTTCTCTGTCCGGGAAAATGTCTTTCCACAATTAGGTTCCCTAACTAAAACTCTTTCCAAACGGTGTGTTTATGTTCTCATGCCTTTTTTAGGTTCCCTAACTTGGAACAATGTTAAGGCTTCTCTGCAGAGTGTATTCTCTCATGCCTTTTTCAGGTTCCCTAACTTGGAACAATGTTAAGGCTTCTCTGCAGAGTGTATTATTTTATGTTTGTTTAAGTTCCCTAACTGGGTAAAACTCTTTCCACAATGGGAACAGGGGTAAGGCTTCTCTGCAGAGTGTATTCTCTTATGTTTGTTCAGGTTCCCTAACTGGATAAAACTCTTTCCACAATGGGAGCAGTGGTAAGGTGTCTCTCCAGAGTGTATTCTCTCATGTTCTTTTAGGTTCCCTAACTTGGTAAAATCCTTTCCACATTGGGCGCAATGGTAAGGTTTCTCCCCGGTGTGTGTCCTCTCGTGCTCTTTCAGATTATCTAACAACCTAAAATACTTTCCACAATGGGAACAGGGGTACGGTTTCTCTCCAGAGTGTATTTTCTTATGTTTGTTCAGGCTCCCTAACTGGGTAAATCTCTTTTCACAATGGGAGCAGTGGTAAGGCTTATCTCTAGAGTGTATTATCTCATGCTTTTTTAGGTTCCCTAACTGGCTAAAATCCTTTCCACACTGGGAGCATTGGTAAGGTTTCTCCCCCGTGTGTGTCCTCTCGTGCTCTTTCAGATTATCTAACAACCTGAAATTCTTTCCACAATGGGAACAGGGGTACGGTTTCTCTCCAGAGTGTATTTTCTTATGTTTGTTTAGGTTCCCTAACTGGGTAAAACTAATTCCACACTGGGAGCAATGGTAAGGTTTCTCCCCTGTGTGTGTCCTCTCGTGCTCCTTCAGAGTATCTAACAACCTAAAATTCTTTCCACAATGGGAACAGGGGTAAGGCTTCTCTCCAGAGTGTATTCGCTTGTGTTTGTTCAGGCTTCCTAACCACATAAAACTATTTCCACACTGGGAGCAGTGATAAGGCTTTTCTCCTGTGTGTATTCTCTTATGTTTGTTCAGGCTCCCTAACAAAGTAAAACTCTTTCCACACTGGGAGCATTGGAAGGGCTTTTCTCCTACGTGTGTCCTTTTATGCTCTTTCAGCTTCCATGACCACTTAAAACTCATATTACAGTGGGAGCAGTGGTGTTGTCTTGCAGGTTTGGGAGGCTCTGGGTCTGGTTCCCCTGAAGGACTCTTCCTGCTGTCAGAGTGAGAGGCTGGTCTCTTTCCTGCCAAAAATAAAGAGTATTTGGTTAAAAAGAGACCTGAATGAAACCTCATGATAAAACTGTCTTCCTATGAGGTTTAATCTAGACTAGATCCCTCATTATAAAACAGTACATTTGGATCGTGGATAATGATTGGTTAATAGCCGTTAGTTATTCATGATGATCCCTGGGTAATGCCTGTTAACTTCTTATGGCTGCAGAGGCAGTATTGAGTAGCTTGGATGAAAGGTGCCCAGAGTAAACGGCCTGCTCCTCAGTCATAGTTGCTAATATATGCATATTATTATTAGTATTGGATAGAAAACACTCTGAAGTTTCTAAAACTGTTTGAATTATGTCTGTGAGTATAACAGAACTCATATGGCAGGCAAAAACCTGAGAAAAAACAGGAAGTGGAAACTGAGGCTGGTAGATTTTCAACCAAGCTCCCATTGAAATCACAGCGAGATATGGATGAGTTTTCACTTCCTACAGCTTCCACTAGATGTCAACAGTCTGTAGAACTTTGTCTGATGACTCTACTGTGAAGGGGGGCTGAAGGAGACAGGAATGAGTCACCACTGCCATGAGGTGACCATTCTTTGACCATGCGTGTTCATATTGGAGGGAGCTCCGTTCCATCGCTCATCTGAAGTCAATGTAATTCTCCGGTTGGAACGTTATTCAAGATTTATGTTAACAACATTCTAAAGATTGATTCAATACATCGTTTGACATGTTTCTACGGACTGTTACGGAACTTTTGGACATTGTCAGGTTTTAGTGAACGCACTTCCCTGATGTTGGATTTGTATACCAAACACGCGACAAAAAAAAACTATTTGGACATAAATTATGGACATTACCGAAAAAAAAGAACATTTCTGAACGCTGTTTTCAGATGATTGAATATTGTGTTTTGCCGTAAAGCTTTTTGAAATCTGACACAGCGGTTGCATTAAGAACAAGTGTATCTTTAATTCTTTGTAAAACATGTATCTTTCATCAAAGTTTATGATGAGTATTTCTGTTATTTGACGTGGCTCTCTGCAATTTCTCTGGATATTTTGGAGGCATTTCTGAACATGGCGCCAATGTAAACGGAGGTTTTTGGATATAAATATGAACTTAATCGAACAAGACATATGTATTATGAAGTCCTATGATGAAGATCATCAAAGGTTAGTGATTAATTTGATCTCTATTTGTGCCATTTGTGACTCCTCTCTTTGGCTGGAAAAATGGCTGAATTTTTCTTTGAGTTGGTGGTGACCTAACATAAATCCATTTGTGGTGCTTTTGCCGAAAAGCCTATTTGAAATCGGACACTTTGGTGGGATTAACAACAAGATTACCTTTAAAATGGTATAAGACACGTGTATGTTTGAGGAATTTTAATTATTAAATTTCTGTTGTTTGAATTTGGAGCCCTGCACTTTCACTGGCTGTTGTCATATCGATCCCGTTACCGGGTTTGCAGCCATAAGAAGTTAACAGTTGTATTTTAATTATCCCTATACATCCACTGTCCCACAGCCAAGCCAGGCAATTCATAAACTAATCTCCACTGTCCCACAGCCCAGCCAGGCAATTCATAAACTAATCTCCACTGTCCCACAGCCAAGCCAGGCAATTTATAAATGAATCTCCACTGTTCCACAGCCAAGCCAGGCAATTCATAAACTAATCTCCACTGGAAAAAGCATCTAGACATTATTACCCCATTCTTCAGTTGGTTTGTAACAGAGGGGATTTGTATCAACTTTGCCATCTGCCTCTCGGACCTCTGAAAGTCATTTTGTAGGTAAAATAAAACATGGTATAGAACTTATTTTGGTGATTTATTATTGAATAGAAATTTCTAATCGAATTTCCCTGTTGGTTTGCTACTAGAATGGAACATAAAAGGGAGACTGCACTTCCTGATTGGGCCTTGTGTTTTTAATCAATGCTCATTAAGAAGTGCTAGCGGCCGTGACTGAGGGCAAACAACGGTTGTCTTGGAGGTGTTATTTGATGTTTCTTGGGTGTATTTGCCATTCAAATCACAACAGACAAGGGCAGTAGTGAGTCAAATGAGGTAAGCTAACTTTGCTGGAGAGAATAAAGTTTTGAAGTTGAGGACTTCTCCCCTTCTCACTGACTCGCCATCTCTAATTCAGTTTTATGTGTAGGCTAAAGGCTAGACTTGTGTTTAGCCAAGCTGACAGCAGCTAGCTAGAATAGCTTGGTGATAGCTGCAGCTGGCTATCCTCTCTAGCTGATATTTCTCTGTCAAATCAGTTAGCTGACAGCAGCTAGCTAGCATAGCTTGGTGATAGCTGCAGCTGGCTATCCTCTCTAGCTGATATTTCTCTGTCAAATCAGTTAGCTGACAGCAGCTAGCTAGCATAGCTTGGTGATAGCTGCAGCTGGCTGTCCTCTCTAGCTGATATTTCTCTGTCAAATCAGTTAGCTGACAGCAGCTAGCTAGCATAGCTTGGTGATAGCTGCAGCTGGCTATCCTCTCTAGCTAATATTTCTCTGTCAAATCAGTTAGCTGACAGCAGCTAGCTAGCATAGCTTGGTGATAGCTAATAGCTGGCTATCCTCTCTAGCTAATATTTCCCTGTCAAATCAGTTAGCTGACAGCAGCTAGCTAGCATAGCTTGGTGATAGCTGCAGCTGGCTATCCTCTCTAGCTAATATTTCTCTGTCAAATCAGTTATGCTAAAATGGCAAGAGAGTGTCTGGACTGTGTTTCATAAGACACTAGTTCTACAACACCTTGCTACAAAAGTAGCTGTTAACTTAGTTTCAACGTTTCATCACTCATGTAAATAAATACACGTTTCCGTGGAAACGATATCAACAACTGCCAGTTGAATGCCCGGTCATCAGTTCTTCAAAACATGACTCTATAACATATATACATAACTGTCTAGTTGTGTCTCATCTCTCATGTCCGCTGTTAGATCTTTCCTGGGGGCAAATCCCAGAACTATACTGAACTACAGTATTAATGCTCAATTCTAATTATTATTTCACCTCCAGGGCCTATTTATTGTACATAGATTTCTCTATTGTGTTATTGACTGTACGTTTGTTTATGTGTAACTTCTGTGTTGTTGTTTGTGTCGAACTGCTTTGCTTTATCTTGGCCAGGTCGCAGTTGTAAATGAGAACTTGTTCTCAACTGGCCTACCTGGTTAAATAAAGGTGAAGAAAAAATTTATACAAACATGCTACAATTTCAATGATTTTCCTTACAGTTCATATAAGGAAATCAGTCAATTTAAATAAATTAAGTGGGCCCTAATCTATAGATTTCACATGACTGGGAAAACTGATATGCATCGGTTGGTCACAGATACCTTAAAAAAAAGGTAGGGCCGTGGATCAGAAAACCAGTCAGTATCTGGTGTGACCACCATTTGCCTCATGCAGCGTGACACATCTCCTTTGCATAGAGTTGATCAGGCTGTTGATTGTGGCCTGTGGAATGTTGTTCCTCTCCTCTTCAATGGCTGTGTGAAGTTGCTGGATATTGGTGGGAACTGGAACACGCTGTCGTACACGTCGATCCAGAGCATCCCAAACATGCTCAATGGGTGACATGTCTGCAGGCCATGGAAGAACTGGGACATTTTCAATTGTGTACAGATCCTTGCGACATTATCATACAGATAACGAGGTGATGGTGGCAGATGAATGGCACGACAATGGGCCTCAGGATCTTCTCACGGTATCTCTTTGCATTCATATTGCCATTGATAAAATGCAATTGTGTTCGTTGTTCGTAGCTTATGCCTTCCCATACAATAACCCCACCACCACGGGGCACTCTGTTCACAACGTTGACATTAGCAAACCGCTCGCCCACACGACGCTATACATGCTGTCTGCCATCTACCCGGTACAGTTGAAACCGAGATTCATCCGTGACACGTCTCATGTGTGCCAGTAGCCATCGAAGGTGATGGCTGAAGTCGGTTGTGACACTGAACTGCAGTCAGGTCAAAACCCTGGTGAGGTTTTGACCTGACTGCAGTCATCTGCGTGACCCGACGAGCACGCAGATGAGCTTCCCTGAGACGGTTTCTGACAGTTTGTGCAGAAAATCTTTGGTTTTGCCGAAACCCACAGTTTCATCAGCTGTCCGGGTGGCTGGTCTGCAGTTATGAGGCCGGTTGGATGTACTGCCAAATTCTCTAAAACGACATTGGAGGCGGCTTATGGTAGAGAAATTAACATTCAATTCTCTGGAAACAGCGCTGGTGGACATTCCTGCAGTCAGCATGCCAATTGAACACTCCCTCAAAACGTGAGACATCTGTGTTGTGTGACAAAACTGTACATATAAGTGGCCTTTTATTGTCCCCAGCATAAGGTGTGTAATGACAATGGTGTTTAATCAGCTTTTTGATATGCCACACCTGTCAGGTGGATTGATCATCTTGGCCCACGGAGAAATGCTCACTAACAGGGATGTAAACAAATTTGTGCACAACATTTGAGAGAAAAAAAAGCTTTTAGTGCGTATGAAAAATGTCTGGAATCTTTTATTTCAGCTCCTTAAAACATGGGACCAACACTTTACATGTTGCGTTTATATTTTTTGTTAAGTGTACTAACATCCATACAGATGAAGGCTACACGTGGACATAAACAGCTTGAGTGTAGATACTCTAGCTCCGATCACAGCCATTCAACTCTAACTGTTTTAAAGTCAACATTGGCCTCATGGTGAAATCCCTGAGCAGTTTCCTTCCTCTACGGCAACTGAGTTAGGTAGGACGCCTGTATCTTTGTAGTGACTGGGTGTATTGATAAATCTAAAGTAGGGCTGGGCGGTATACCATTTTTTGCGAAATATCAATATTGATGCACGGACCGGTTTGGGTTTTTAACTTTACCTTCTATACCGGTATTTGAATGTTTGGTTTGTTAAATGTGATACGCAGTGTATAACGTCCATTTTTATAGTTTACTTCGCTACTTGAGTCATCTCTCTCTCTCCACACAGACCTAGCCACGTCCCCCTGTCACTCAAGGAGCGCATTTCACGTATGTCAACAACGAGACACTTGCGTTCAGTCTGCATGGTCAATGCAGCAATGTTGATGACAACGATGCAGTTGTCACTTTTCTTCTTAATATAAATCTACTAGTGTTCTTTAATTACACTATTAGCTTGTTTTCTTGCAACTGCAAACAGCTAGTTTGTCTTTTATTAGCATGTTGTTCCTCAATCTTGTTAGCGGCTAATGCTAATCGCTAGCTAACTAATAAATGTACTGAGTAAGAGCAAGCGTAATTAGCTATACAGTCTGATAATACCAGTGATGGTGTAGACCTAAATCAGCGTGTTGTTTGTGCAACAGCGTCTTCTAAATTAAAGAGGTAAAACGCAAAGCAAGAATATGTTAGCTAAGTTGCATGAAGTAGCTAAGAGGAAAACATTCAATGTAGCGAAAGATTATAGGGTCCCCCTAGGAAACACCTATCAACACATTAGTTCCTACCCTGTCACAATAACTCCTCCTTGGCGTTTTCATTCGTTGTCATGTCAACACAACACTGTATTCAAAGTGCCCACTATTATATTCTAACTATATAATTAGAATAGACATTCTAGTCCCATGATTCCAACAGTTAAAGTCAAGTGTTTTGCTCTAAATCGCAAGTCTAATCGCAACATTTGGTTAAAAATAAGGCCCAGATGACCTGCCCGTATCGTGCAGCCCTACGTGGCAGTGTGGAAATGATCTCAAATACAGGAATTGATGAAAAGTCTGACTTTTTTGGGGTGGTTGAAGTTGAACTGAACAGTATAAACCAATCAGAATGGAGAAAGACCCATTGAAATCACTTAGAATATATGTATGTTGCCACCTTAAAATCACTACTCATAAAGCAAATGTATAACTTTTATTATTAAAAAACATAAAATACAGTCAAATACAGTCCATTTCTTTTAAAATACCATGACAGAATATTTTGGCCATATCGCCCAGCCCTAATCTAAAGTGTAGTTAATAACTTCACCATGCTCAAAGGGATATTCAATGTCTGATTTAAAAAAAAAAAAACTTTTTTAACCCATCTACCAATAGGTGCCCTTTGTGAGGCCAAACGTTTTAGAACACCTCCTCATTCAAGGGTTTTTCTTTATTTTTACTATTTTCTACATTGTAGAATAATAGTGAAGACATCAAAACTATGAAATAACACATATGGAATCATGTAGTAACCAAAAAAAGTGTTAAACAAATCAGAATATATTTTATATTTGAATCAGAATATATTTTATATTTGAGATTATGCATATAGCCACCACTTTGTCATGATGACAGCATTGCACACTCTTGGCATTCTCTCTACCAGCTTCATGAGGTAGTCACCTGGGATGCATTTCAATTAACAGGTAAGTCATGACACACCTCAACAGGCCAGGTAAGTCATGACACATCTCAACAGGTGGTCCAGGTAAGTCATGGCACATCTCAACAGGTGGTCCAGGTAAGTCATGACATGGCACATCTCAACAGGTGGTCCAGGTAAGTCATGACACGACACATCTCAACAGGTGGTCCAGGTAAGTCATGACACATCTCAACAGGTGGTCCAGGTAAGTCATAACACATCTCAACAGGTGGTCCAGGTAAGTCGTGACATAACACAAGTTCCTCTATTTGTTCCTCAAGCAATTGAAGAATGACATCACAATTTCTCATCAGACCAACTCATTTAAGTTTTGCTTAAAACTCATTTTGTTCAAAACATTTTTATTTGTTTACCCTTTAGTGTGTGTCATTTACTATATTTATATTTATTTAACGCTTTTCAACAGGAAAAGTTACAACAACAAACAAATCACAGGAGGACGTCTAACAATTCCTACAGTACAGAACAACATATTCAAGTGTAGAATTACCTTTTAAAACCACACATTATTTCACTAACTGCAGAGATAGTCCTCCTGTTAAAATGTATTTACTGGTGTTAATCAGATCAATGTCCCTGTTTTATAAGATAGTACTCACTGTATTTACTGGTGTTAATCAGATCAATGTCCCTGTTTTATAAGATAGTACTCACTGTATTTACTGGTGTTAATCAGATCAATGTCCCTGTTTATTAAGATAGTACTCACTGTATTTACTGGTGTTAATCAGGTCAATGTCCCTGTTTTATAAGATAGTACTCACTGTATTTACTGGTGTTAATCAGATCAATGTCCCTGTTTTATAAGATAGTACTCACTGTATTTACTGGTGTTAATCAGTTCTCCAGTCTTCTGTTCTTCTTCTTCGTCCTCCTCCAATGTGACAGTAATCTCCCCCTCCTCTTCCTCCTTCACTCCAATAACGTCTTCCTCTTCTTTCACTGTGACAGTCATCTCCCCCTCCTCTTCCTTCATTACATAAACTGCATCTTCCTTTTCCTTCACAGTAACATCCTCCTCCTCTTTCACTCTGAACGCGTCTTCCTCTTCTTTCACTGTAACGTCTTCCCTTTCTTCTTTCACTGTAACAAACTCACCTTCTACTTCTTTCTTAACGGTAACTGTCTCCTCTTCCATGAGCTTTCCTTTCCAATTCTCAGTGTATCTTAGTAAACTCATGTTCGGCGATGTTAGCTAGCTAGCTACCATTAGCGACTAGGCTAGTGTTAACTTAACCAGACAGCTAACTGACTAACAGCAACAACGTCAATACGAAATTAAATGGGATAACTAGTTCTTTCCAAAGAAGTGTGTTTAAAACATAGTTGCAAAGAAAATTGAACCACGAAATTGTCTAAAGAACTTGAATGTTCCGACTTTGTTGGCTAGCGAGCTACCGAGGTGGCTGCAGTTGTTGAAGAAGCGTTCCGTCCACTAGATTATACGTCACACTAGAAACATCGCCTGAAAGACACATATCGCCATTTGCTGTCTGAAGGGAGGAAACGTAGTTGAGGAAGGAAAACTTTTTTTCTTCCTTCATTGAATTATAATATTATAAAGCAGTTTAGGGAAACGTTTTTTTCCTCTCAATTAAATATGAATATTATATCAACACGTACAGAGAGCAACAAGTGTTGTTTGATTAGTTCAGATATAATAAACAGATATTATTATTTTTTTAAACACCTACAGTTATTGACACCCTTGATAAAGATGAGGAAAAAAATTACTGTAAAAAAATAAATAATCAAATACTTGATTGTATGAAAAACATTTTTGGGTTTTAATGTAATACAATCGCTAAGAGATCGAGCCGAACATAGAGCTCCTTGGCAACACACGCCAATGGTGGGTTTATAGTCAAATTAGAATACATCAGCATAAAATGACTCCATACAGACATGGCGGCAGGTAGCCTAGTGGTTAGAGCATTGTTTCCCCCGTCAACTGCGTTTCCTCCCTCCAGACAGCAGATGGCGATATGTGTCTTTCAGGCGATGTTTCTCGTGTGACGTATATTCTAGTGGCCTCGGTAGCTTGTTAGCCAACATTGTTGAAACATTCAATCTCTTCAGACAATTTTGTTGTTTATTTGCAACTATGTTTTAAACACACTTCTGTGGAAAGAACTAGTTATCCCATTTAATTTCGTATTGGCGTTGTTAGTCAGTTAGCTGGCTGGTTAAGTTAGCATTAGCCTGGAATCCTAGAGCTGACCATCCCTCGCAATGTGTTCTAGAATCTCATAAACCATCCCTCGCAACGTGTTCTAGAATCTCTTAAACCATCCCTCGCAACGTGTTCTAGAATCTCATAAACCATCCCTCGCAACGTGTTCTAGAATCTCATAAACCATCCCTCGCAACGTGTTCTAGAATCTCATAAACCATCCCTCGCAACGTGTTCTGGAATCTCATAAACCATCCCTCGCAATGTTTTCTAGAATCTCATAAACCATCCCTCGCAACGTGTTCTAGAATCTCATAAACCATCCCTCGCAACGTGTTCTAGAATCTCATAAACCATCCCTCGCAACGTGTTCTAGAATCTCATAAACCATCCCTCGCAACGTGTTCTAGAATCTCATAAACCATCCCTCGCAACGTGTTCTAGAATCTCATAAACCATCCCTCGCAACGTGTTCTAGAATCTCATAAACCATCCCTCGCAACGTGTTCTAGAATCTCATAAACCATCCCTCGCAATGTGTTCTAGAATCTCATAAAACATTTTAGAAAATGGCTCAGTGTATTTCTATTTATATCTGTTTATTACGGATCCCCATTAGTTCCTGCAAAGGCAGCAGCAACTCTTCCAGGGGTTTATTATGAATCCCCGTTAGTTCCTGCCAAGGCAGAAGCTACTCTTCCTGGGGTTTATTATGGATCCCCGTTAGTTCCTGCAAAGGCAGCAGCAACTCTTCCAGGGGTTTATTATGGATCCCCATTAGTTCCTGCCAAGGCAGCAGCTACTCTTCCTAGGGTTTATTATGGATCCCTGTTAGTTCCTGCCAAGGCAGCAGCTACTCTTCCTAGGGTTTATTATGGATCCCTGTTAGTTCCTGGCAAGGCAGCAGCTACTCTTCCTGGGGTTTATTATGGATCCCCATTAGTTCCTGCCAAGGCAGCAGCTACTCTTCCTGGGGTTTATTATGGATCCCCATTAGATCTGGGAAAGGGTACTGAATGCTTTTCACAAGCAATAACATCTGCTAACCATGTGTATTTGACCAATAACATTTTATTTGATTTGAAGTTTGCAAAAAGGCACCTAAAGGACTCTCAGACCATGAGAAACAAGATTCTCTGAATGCCAATCGTCACATCTGGAGAAAACCTGGCACCATCCCTACGGTGAAGCATGGTGGTGGCAGCATCATGCTGTGGAGACGTTTTTCAGCGGCAGGGACTGGGAGACTAATCAGGATTGAGGGAAAGATGAACGGAGCAAAGTACAGAGACCTGCTCCAGAGCACTCAGTACCTCAGACTGGGGCGAAGGTTCAACTTCCAACAGGACAACAACCCTTAGCACACAGCCTACACAACGCAGGAGTGGCTTCGGGACAAGTCTCTGAATGTCCTTGAGTGGCCCAGCCACTCTGCAGAGAAGAATGGGATCTGCAGAGAAGAATTGGAGAAACTCCCCAAATACAGGTGTGCCAAGCTTGAAGCCTCATACCCATGAAGACTCAAGGCTCAAGGCTCATCGCTGCCAAAGTTGCTTCAACAAAGTACTGAGTAAAGGGTCTGAATACTTTGTAAATGTGATATTGGAAGTTTTTTTTTAAATATAAAAACCTGTTTTTGCTTTGTCATTATGGGGTATTGTGATGTCATTATGGGGTATTGTGATGTCATTATGGGGTATTGTGATGTAGATTGAGGGGAAAAAACGATTGAATCAATGTTAGAAAAAGGCTGTGATGTAACAAAATGTGGAAAAAAGTCAAGGGGTCTGAATACTTTCTGAATACACTGCAACCACCTCTCCCACAATGCACTGTATACTAATGGCTATGCTGTGGTGGAATCTGATTTGAATATTTTACGAATATAAAGTAGGTTGTGCAGGTGTAGGCGTGGTCATGGAAAGAGCAGGTGTTCCTAATATTTTGTAAACTCCGTGTATATAATGATCGACTACTAGTGGCGTTCCTAATGTTTTGTAAACTCAGTATAATGATCGACTACTAGTGGCGTTCCTAATGTTTTGTAAACTCAGTATAATGATCGACTACTAGTGGCGTTCCTAATGTTTTGTAAACTCAGTGTATATAATGATCGACTACTAGTGGCGTTCCTAATGTTTTGTAAACTCAGTGTATATAATGATCGACTACTCGTGGCGTTCCTAATGTTTTGTAAACTCAGTGTATATAATGATCGACTACTAGTGACGTTCCTAATGTTTTGTAAACTCAGTGTATATATCGACTACTAGTGGCGTTCCTAATGTTTTGTAAACTCAGTGTAATGATCGACTACTAGTGGCGTTCCTAATGTTTTGTAAACTCAGTGTATATAATGATCGACTACTAGTGGCGTTCCTAATGTTTTGTAAACTCAGTGTATATAATGATCGACTACTCGTGGCGTTCCTAATGTTTTGTAAACTCAGTGTATATAATGATCGACTACTAGTGGCGTTCCTAATGTTTTGTAAACTCAGTATAATGATCGACTACTAGTGGCGTTCCTAATGTTTTGTAAACTCAGTGTATATAATGATCGACTACTAGTGGCGTTCCTAATGTTTTGTAAACTCAGTATAATGATCGACTACTAGTGGCGTTCCTAATGTTTTGTAAACTCAGTATAATGATCGACTACTAGTGGCGTTCCTAATGTTTTGTAAACTCAGTGTATATAATGATCGACTACTAGTTGCGTTCCTAATGTTTTGTAAACTCAGTGTATATAATGATCGACTACTAGTGGCGTTCCTAATGTTGTGTAAACTCAGTATAATGATCCACTACTAGGGGCGTTCCTAATGTTGTGTAAACTCAGTATAATGATCGACTACTAGGGGCGTTCCTAATGTTGTGTAAACTCAGTATAATGATCGACTACTCGTGGCGTTCCTAATGTTTTGTAAACTCAGTGTATATATCGACTACTAGTGGCGTTCCTAATGTTTTGTAAACTCAGTATAATGATCGACTACTAGTGGCGTTCCTAATGTTTTGTAAACTCAGTATAATGATCGACTACTAGTAGCGTTCCTAATGTTTTGTAAACTCAGTATAATGATCGACTACTAATGTTTTGTAAACTCAGTATAATGATATTTATAATTTGGGAAGATCGATGAGGCAGCTAGTGAATGTTCTTCATGTCAACAACTTATCAACGTTATCAGAACAACGTCATCACATTTTCATACAGCTTTAGTTTGAAGACTAGTACACTGGGGGGGGTCACGACGTGGCCCTTTCTCTCATTCTGAGGGGGGGGTCACGACGTGGCCCTTTCTCTCATTCTGAGGGGGGGGTCACGACGTGGCCCTTTCTCTCATTCTGAGGGGGGGGTCACGACGTGGCCCTTTCTCTTATTCTGGGGGGGGGTCACGACGTGGCCCTTTCTCTCATTCTGAGGGGGGGTCACGACGTGGCCCTTTCTCTCATTCTGAGGGGGGGTCACGACGTGGCCCTTTCTCTCATTCTGAGGGGGGGTCACGACGTGGCCCTTTCTCTCATTCTGAGGGGGGGTCACGACGTGGCCCTTTCTCTCATTCTGAGGGGGGGTCACGACGTCGCCCTTTCTCTCATTCTGAGGGGGGGTCACGACGTGGCCCTTTCTCTCATTCTGAGGGGGGGTCACGACGTGGCCCTTTCTCTCATTCTGAGGGGGGGGTCACGACGTCGCCCTTTCTCTCACTCTGAGGGGGGGGTCACGACGTGGCCCTTTCTCTCATTCTGAGGGGGGGTCACGACGTGGCCCTTTCTCTCATTCTGAGGGGGGGTCACGACGTGGCCCTTTCTCTCATTCTGAGGGGGGGGTCACGACGTGGCCCTTTCTCTCATTCTGAGGGGGGGGGGGTCACGACGTGGCCCTTTCTCTCATTCTGAGGGGGGGTCACGACGTGGCCCTTTCCCCCATTTTGAGGGGGGGTCACTACTTGGCCCTTTCTCTCGTTTGGAGGGGGGGTCACGACGTGGCCCTTTCTCTCATTCTGAGGGGGGGTCACGACGTCGCCCTTTCTCTCATTCTGAGGGGGGGTCACGACGTCGCCCTTTCTCTCATTCTGAGGGGGGGTCACGACGTGGCCCTTTCTCTCATTCTGAGGGGGGGGTCACGACGTG
This sequence comes from Salvelinus alpinus, assembly GCF_045679555.1. Classification (NCBI taxonomy): domain Eukaryota; kingdom Metazoa; phylum Chordata; class Actinopteri; order Salmoniformes; family Salmonidae; genus Salvelinus; species Salvelinus alpinus. The sequence continues at coordinate 115,703,307 of NC_092087.1, read as the reverse complement.
GCCCTTTCTCTCATTCTGAGGGGGGGGTCACGACGTGGCCCTTTCTCTCATTCTGAGGGGGGGGTCACGACGTCGCCCTTTCTCTCATTCTGAGGGGGGGGTCACGACGTCGCCCTTTCTCTCATTCTGAGGGGGGGGTCACGACGTGGCCCTTTGGGGGTGTATATCGTGGCTCCCCCCCTCTCTCATTCTGAGGGGGGGGGGGGTCACGACGTGGCCCTTTGGGGGTGTATATCGTGGCTCCCCCCTCTCTCATTCTCTCTCTCCTACCACAAGTTTTATGGTCATAAATTCCTGGCAGAGACTCTCTCCCCCTGATCATACAGAAAGAGAGGGGGTATAAACCTATGGAGGTTCCCTTAGTTCTTTATTTAACTAGACAGTTAAAGAACACATTCCTTTTCTCAATGACGGCCTATGAACAGTGGGTTAACTGCCTTGTTCAGGGACAGAAGGACAGATTTCTACTTTGACAGCTCAGGGATTCGATCTAGCAACCTTTCGGTTACAGGTCCAACGCTCTAACCATTAGGCTACCTTTGTTCAACTCTTATTCCCCAAAATTGGAGGATTAAACAATATTTCTATTTTTGGAGAATGTGGGAATGGTCCGTGGGTATTTAAAGAACAATCCTGTCAAAGTTGTTTTATTTTTGTGACATCAGGAAGGACGGAAGCACAAAATAACGGCAGCTTTGGAAGTGTACATTTCTCAGTTATTAGTTTTCTACCTGAATGTCGTGTAAAATATATGATTGGATATGAAACTATCTGTGAGACGATGTAATGTCACGTTGGCCTTCTAAGATACTTGTCATAAACCTTTCAAAGTTCCATGAATGGAGCCCAAAATGTCAGCCATCTTGGTCAGGGTAGAAATCCAGAACCTGATTGTAATGAATGGGCAGTAGAGGCATAGGTGATGTGCTATATCAGAAATGGTGTGGGTGGACTAGCGGCCATTTTTACTGGTAGTAATTGGAAGCAGAGAGGATCTATTATATTGACAAGATAGTCGAGTCACCGCTCTAGCAATTTAAATATTTAATGTCCTGAAAGATGGACGAAATACTTGTTTAGTTATAAAGTTTTAATAACTAGTCAGTGGCCACACCCCCCGTGAGCCCAGACATTACGTCAGGCGTTATAGAACCGCCCATTTTTTTCCACAGAGTATTAAAAAAAAAACTTTCTACAAAATATACATTAAGTCAGAGAATGCCGGGACAGAGTCCCCACGTTGGAATGGCTACAATTCTATAGACCATACAGCTGTAGTTTTGGCTACACATCTGGAAAGGGTTAAACTCGGAGACTATCAAATCAAATCAAATCAAATTTTATTAGTCACATACACATGGTTAGCAGATGTTAATGCGAGTGTAGCGAAATGCTTGTGCTTCTAGTTCCGACAATGCAGTAATAACCAACAAGTAATCTAACCTAACAATTCCACAACTACTACCTTATACACACACACAAGTGTAAAGGGATAAAGAATATGTACATAAAGATATATGAATGAGTGGTGGTACAGAACGGCATGGCAAGATGCAGTAGATGGTATAGAGTACGGTATATACATATGAGATGAGTACTGTAGGGTATGTAAACATAAAGTGGCATAGTTTAAAGTGGCTAGTGGTACATGTATTACATAAAGATGGCAAGATGCAGTAGATGATATAGAGTACAGTATATACATATGAGATGGGTAATGTAGGGTATGTAAACATTATATTAAGTGGCATTGTTTAAAGTGGCTAGTGGTACATTTTTACATAATTTCCATCAATTCCCATTTTTAAAGTGGCTGGAGTTGAGTCAGTATGTTGGCAGCGGCCGCTAAATGTTAGTGGTGGCTGTTTAACAGTCTGATGGCCTTGAGATAGAAGCTGTTTTTCAGTCTCTCGGTCCCTGCTTTGATGCACCTGTACTGACCTCGCCTTCTGGATGATAGCGGGGTGAACAGGCAGTGGCTTGGGTGGTTGTTGTCCTTGATGATCTTTATGGCCTTCCTGTGACATCGGGTGGTGTAGGTGTCCTGGAGGGCAGGTAGTTTGCCCCCGGTGATGCGTTCTGCAGACCTCACTACCCTCTGGAGAGCCTTACGGTTGTGGGCGGAGCAGTTGCCGTACCAGGCGGTGATACAGCCCGACAGGATGCTCTCGATTGTGCATCTGTAGAAGTTTGTGAGTGCTTTTGGTGACAAGCCGAATTTCTTCAGCCTCCTGAGGTTGAAGAGGCGCTGCTGCGCCTTCTTCACAACGCTGTCTGTGTGGGTGGACCAATTCAGTTTGTCCGTGATGTGTACACCGAGGAACTTAAAACTTTCCACCTTCTCCACTACTGACCCGTCGATGTGGATAGGGGGGGTGCTCCCTCTGCTGTTTCCTGAAGTCCACAATCATCTCCTTTGTTTTGTTGACGTTGAGTGTGAGGTTATTTTCCTGACACCACACTCCGAGGGCCCTCACCTCCTCCCTGTAGGCCGTCTCGTCGTTGTTGGTGATCAAGCCTACCACTGTAGTGTCATCCGCAAACTTGATGATTGAGTTGGAGGCGTGCATGGCCACGCAGTCGTGGGTGAACAGGGAGTACAGGAGAGGGCTCAGAACGCACCCTTGTGGGGCCCCAGTGTTGAGGATCAGCGGGGTGGAGATGTTGTTACCTACCCTCACCACCTGGGGGCGGCCCGTCAGGAAGTCCAGGACCCAGTTGCACAGGGCGGGGTCGAGACCCAGGGTCTCGAGCTTGATGACGAGTTTGGAGGGTACTATGGTGTTAAATGCTGAGCTGTAATCGATGAACAGCATTCTCACATGGGTATTCCTCTTGTCCAGATGGGTTAGGGCAGTGTGCAGTGTGGTTGCGATTGCGTCGTCTGTGGACCTATTGGGTCGGTAAGCAAATTGGAGTGGGTCTAGGGTGTCCGGTAGGGTGGAGGTGATATGGTCCTTGACTAGTCTCTCAAAGCACTTCATGATGACGGAAGTGAGTGCTACGGGGCGGTAGTCGTTTAGCTCAGTTACCTTAGCTTTCTTGGGAACAGGAACAATGGTGGCCCTCTTGAAGCATGTGGGAACAGCAGACTGGGATAAGGATTGATTGAATATGTCCGTAAACACACCAGCCAGCTGGTCTGCGCATGCTCTGAGGACACGGCTGGGAATGCCGTCTGGGCCTGCAGCCTTGCGAGGGTTAACACGTTTAAATGTTTTACTCACCTCGGCTGCAGTGAAGGAGAGCCCGCAGGTTTTGGTAGGGGGCCGTGTCAGTGGCACTGTATTGTCCTCAAAGCGGGCAAAAAAGTTGTTTAGCCTGTCTGGGAGCAAGACATCCTGGTCCGCGACGGGGCTGGTTTTCTTTTTGTAATCCGTGATTGACTGTAGACCCTGCCACATACCTCTTGTGTCTGAGCTGTTGAATTGCGACTCGATTTTGTCTCTGTACTGGGACTTAGCCTGTTTGATTGCCTTGCGGAGAGAATAGCTACACTGTTTGTATTCGGTCATGCTTCCGGTCACCTTGCCCTGGTTAAAAGCAGTGGTTCGCGCTTTCAGTTTCACGCGAATGCTGCCGTCAATCCACGGTTTCTGGTTTGGGAATGTTTTAATCGTTGCTGTGGGTACGACATCGTCAATGCACTTCCTAATGAACTCGCTCACCGAATCAGCATATTCGTCAATATTGTTGTTGGACGCAATGCGGAACATATTCCAATCCGCGTGATCGAAGCAGTCTTGAAGCGTGGATTCAGATTGGTCGGACCAGCGTTGAACAGACCTGAGCGCGGGAGCTTGTTGTTTGAGTTTCTGTTTGTAGGCTGGAATCAACAAAATGGAGTCGTGGTCAGCTTTTCCGAAAGGGGGGCGGGGGAGGGCCTTATATGCGTCGCGGAAATTAGTATAACAATGATCTAGGGTTTTTCCAGCCCTGGTAGCACAATCGATATGCTGATAGAATTTAGGGAGTTTTGTTTTTAGATTAGCCTTGTTAAAATCCCCAGCTACGATGAATGCAGCCTCAGGGTGTGTGGTTTCCAGTTTACAAAGAGTCAGATAAAGTTCGTTCAGGGCCATCGATGTGTCTGCTTGGGGGGGAATATATACGGCTGTGATTATGATTGAAGAGAATTCCCTTGGTAGATAATGCGGTCGACATTTGATTGTGAGGAGTTCTAGATCAGGTGAACAGAATGACTTGAGTTCCTGTGTGTTGTTATGATGATCACACCACGTCTCGTTAATCATAAGGCATACCCCCCCGCCCCTCTTCTTACCGGAAAGATGTTTGTTTCTGTCGGCGCGATGCATGAAGAAACCAGCTGGCTGCACCGACTCCGTTAGCGTCTCTTGAGTTAGCCATGTTTCCGTGAAGCAGAGCACGTTGCAATCCCTGATGTCTCTCTGGAATGCTACCCGTGCTCGGATTTCGTCAACCTTATTGTCAAGAGACTGGACATTGGCGAGTAGTATGCTAGGGAGTGGAGCGCGATGTGCCCGTCTCCGAAGCCTGACCACGAGACCGCCTCGTTTGCCCCTTTTTCGGCGTCGCACAGGGTCGCCGGCTGGGATCAGATCCATTGTATTGGGTGGAAGGCAAAACACTGGATCCGTTTCGGGAAAGTCATATTCCTGGTAGGAACGATGATGAGTTGACGTTAATCGTATATTCAGTAGTTCCTCCCGACTGTATGTAATGAAACCTAAGATTACCTGGGGTACCGATGTAAGAAATAACACATAAAAAAACAAAATACTGCATATTTTCCAAGGAACGCGAAGCGAGGCGGCCATCTCTTTTCGGCGCCGGAAGTACTCGATCACTACAGAAGGAGGAGCAAATTCTAGACGACACGAATTACTAGTCTGAGGCTAGAAATGACATAAACCTAGAACGAGAATACCGACAACCGCCGAAGCATCGATTCTATGAGAATATTTCTGAATAGTACTCTGAAGTAACCATTCTAACCACCTGCAACCACAAAAGACATTGTGATTTCTGGGAAAGTTAACCAGAGACTCTGATGAACTCTACAGGACGATCAAGTGTTTTCAACGGAGAGACAACAACGACGACATACAAGCGTAAATATGCACATTCTTTCAGAATGAGCGGCCCCTTTCACGTGCAAAGTATTAGCATGTCCATGAGTATAATTATCCACTGTGTGTAGTGAATCCATGTTGTCTTCCCGCTCTTTCTCAGTCCCCACCCCTTTCCTTTGTCTACCAAGCCATCATATCGGCTTCGTCCGCTAGGGACTTTTTCTTTGTATCTATCATGTAGTAATAACCCAAATATCTACTGTTTGTTTGTTATGTAATTCTGTGTGATTATTTAGTTGGTAAATAAATAATTAAGCCAATTTTTTATATCGCTGATTCAGGATTTAGGTGCAGATATCCAAGGGTTTGCGACGTTCAGTAATGAGAACTGATGAGGTAATAATGACAATTCATTAATAAGCAACTGTTTTGATGAGATATTAAAATACCTGATAAGTTATATTCGGGAAATTGACATTCCATAAACAACATTTTTCCGTGGTGCCCCGACTTCCAAGTTAAAGTTTTATATGATTAGTTTAATCACGTAATAATAATTACACATAGAGAATTGATAAATAAGTTTCACATTTAATGATAGTCACAGACACGACAACACAAAATAATTCAATGAAACAAAACAACTAAATTAACGAGGTTTCAAGGTTAAAATCAAGAAATACACATTCTATTAAATCTATTTAATAAAATCTACAACTTTCCAAATCAAATCATGAACATCTAAAGGGTTCATATTTGTATTCAATCAAATCCAAATTCCTAATCAAAATAAAATACACATTTTAAAATGTTAATCTGATTATACACGTCTCGAGAGAAAAAAAACTCAAGTAGGCCTATTTTTTTTTAGTAATATTTCATACAAACATGATTTCATGCGACATCAACAAAAACACAAATTCTCAGTCAAAAACATGTCAGAACAGCCCCCCTCTATTATCTTATCGTAGGTCCTGTGTCCTGGACAATGTAGAAGGTCTTATCTTTTCCTGTGTGTTCCATTCTCAGTCAAAAACATGTCAGAACAGCCCCCCTCTATTATCTTATCGTAGGTCCTGTGTCCTGGACAATGTAGAAGGTCTTATCTTTTCCTGTGTGTTCCATTCTCAGTCAAAAACATGTCAGAACAGCCCCCCTCTATTATCTTATTGTAGGTCCTGTGTCCTGGAAAATGTAGAAGGTCTTATCTTTTCCTGTGTGTTCCCTGTTCCCTCTCTTATCTTCCCTCATGTGTTTTCAGATTCCCTAACTGGGTAAAACATTTGCTGATTCGGGAACATTTTTGCAACTTTTGGGATTTTCTATTGGACAAATTCTGATAAGTCCCTCCCCGTTTCGTTCTGTTTGCTTCCGTTTAAGAAATGCTTTGGAATGAATACACCCCAGGGGTTGGAACCAAAATGTTACAATTGTTTCGTTCTGAACAAAACAACAATTTGTTTTATATAAATATAGCTAAATATAAAAAAAAAATTTACATTTAGCTCATTTCATTCCGCACCAATCAGTGTGGACAGAGCAGCTTGCTAGTTGTTTACATGCGTGATGGACAGACAAGTGTAGAGTGCAAGATGCCACATACATTTTGCGGGTGGCGAGAGCGAGAGAGGGAGGAGCAGGCTTGAAGCGCCTAGCGTCTTGTTGTTTGAAGACGATAATAATAAGATAATACGTTTATATGGCTTTTTTTTAAATGTATATTTTTTCCTTTATTTGATAAATTCTTTTTAAAAAAATAACTTTTTCTCACCAATTTCGTGGTATCCAATTGGTAGTTACAGTCTTGTCCCATCGCTGCAACTCCCGTACGGACTCGGGAGAGGCGAATGTCGAGAGCCGTGCGTCCTCCGAAACACAACCCAGCCAAGCCGCACTGCTTCTTGACACAATGCCCATCCAACCCGGAAGCACCAATGTGGTGGAGTAAACACCGTACACCTGGCAACCGCGTCGGCGTGCATTACGCCCGGCCCGCCACAGGCGTCGCTAGGGCGCGATGTGACAACAACATCCCTGCCGGCCAAACCCTCCACTAACCCGGACGATGCTGGGCCAAACCCTCCCCTAACCCGGACGATGCTGGGGGCCAAACCCTCCACTAACCCGGACGATGCTGGGCCAAACCCTCCCCTAACCCGGACAATGCTGGGCCAAACCCTCCGCTAACCCGGACGATGCTGGGCCAATTGTGCGCCGCCCCATTGCTCTCCCGGTCGTGGACGAATGCGAGCCTGGACTGGAACAGGATGTCTAGTGACGCAGCTAGCACTAACACAGAACCTGGACTAGAACCAGGATCTCTAGTGACGCAGCTAGCACTGAGACAGAGCCGGGACTAGAACCAGGATCTCTAGTGGCACAGCTAGCACTGAGACAGAACCTGGACTAGAACCAGGATCTCTTGTGACACAGCTAGCACTGCAGTGCCTTAGACCACTGAGACAGAGCCGGGACTAGAACCAGGATCTCTAGTGACACAGCTAGCACTGAGACAGAACATGGACTAGAACCAGGACCTCTAGTGACACAGCTAGCACTGAGACAGAACATGGACTAGAACCAGGATCTCTAGTGACAGAACCTGGACTAGAACCAGGATCTCTAGTGACACAGCTAGCACCGAGACAGAACATGGACTAGAACCAGGACCTCTAGTGACACAGCTAGCACTGAGACAGAGCCTGGACTAGAACCAGGATCTCTAGTGACACAGCTAGCACTGAGACAGAGCCTGGACTAGAACCAGGATCTCTAGTGACACAGCTGGTACTGAGACAGAGCCGGGACTAGAACCAGGATCTCTAGTGACACAGCTAGCACTGAGACAGAGCCTGGACTAGAACCAGGATCTCTAGTGACACAGCTGGCACTGAGACAGAGCCGGGACTAGAACCAGGATCTCTAGTGGCACAGCTAGCACTGAGACAGAACCTGGACTAGAACCAGGATCTCTAGTGACACAGCTAGCACTGAGACAGAGCCTGGACTAGAACCAGGATCTCTCGTGACACAGCTAGCACTGAGACAGAACCTGGACTAGAACCAGGATCTCTAGTGACACAGCTAGCACTGAAACAGAGCCGGGACTAGAACCAGGATCTCTAGTGACATAGCTAGCACTGAGACAGAGCCTGGACTAGAACCAGGATGTCTAGTGACACAGCTAGCACTGAGACAGAGCCTGGACTAGAACCAGGATCTCTAGTGGTACAGCTAGCACTGAAACAGAGCCTGGACTAGAACCAGGATCTCTAGTGGTACAGCTAGCACTGAGACAGAGCCTGGACTAGAACCAGGATCTCTAGTGACACAGCTAGCACTGCGATGCCTTAGACCACTGAGACAGAGACTGGACTAGAACCAGGATCTCTAGTGGCACAGCTAGCACTGAGACAGAGCCTGGACTAGAACCAGGATCCAGCTAGCACTGAGACAGAACCTGGACTAGAACCAGGATCTCTAGTGACACTGAGACAGAACCTGGATTAGAACCAGGATCTCTAGTGACACTGAGACAGAGCCTGGACTAGTACCAGGATCTCTAGTGACACAGCTAGCACTGAGACACAGCCGGGACTAGAACCAGGATCCAGCTAGCACTGAGACAGAGCCTGGACTAGAACCAGGATCCGCTGTGCCACTCTGGAGGCCCTGTTGGCATTCCCAGTGTTTCCAGATTTCTATGAACTATGACCTATAATATGAGTGAAATACTTTCCTTCCAATCTTTTTTTATTTATTAAGAAAAAGCAGTTTTTTTGTGTTGGAATGGTGAGTGCGTACCCCAACAACAGAATGGTGTGGGCGTACCCCAACAACAGAATGGTGTGGGCGTACCCCAACAACAGAATGGTGTGAGCGTACCCCAACAACAGAATGGTGTGGGCGTACCCCAACAACAGAATGGTGTGGGTCGTACCCCAACAACAGAAAGGTGTGGGCGTACCCCAACAACAGAATGGTGTGGGTCGTACCCCAACAACAGAATGGTGTGGGCGTACCCCAACAACAGAAAGGTGTGGACGTACCCCAACAACAGAAAGGTGTGGGCGTATCCCAACAACAGAAAGGTGTGGCTCGTACCCCAACAACAGAAAGGTGTGGGCGTACCCCAACAACAGAAAGGTGTGGGCGTACCCCAACAACAGAAATGTGTGGTTCGTACCCCAACAACAGAAATGTGTGGGCGTACCCCAACAACAGAAATGTGTGGGTCGTACTCCAACAACAGAAAGGTGTGGTTCGTACCCCAACAACAGAAAGGTGTGGTCGTACCCCAACAACAGAAATGTGTGGGTCGTACTCCAACAACAGAAAGGTGTGGGTCGTACCCCAACAACAGAAAGGTGTGGGTCGTACCCCAACAGCAGAAAGGTGTGGACGTACCCCAACAACAGAAAGGTGTGGGTCGTACCCCAACAGCAGAAAGGTGTGGGTCGTACCCCAACAGCAGAAAGGTGTGGGTCGTACCCCAACAGCAGAAAGGTGTGGGCGTACCCCAACAACAGAAAGGTGTGGGTCGTACCCCAACAGCAGAAAGGTGTGGGTCGTACCCCAACAACAGGGAGATAACGTGTTCTATGAGGAAATAGTATTTTTAAAACAGTCTGTTTGAGATACAAGTTTGAGGGTCAATTTATGCTTTGGCCACAAATATGAGTATAGGATGTCTCAACATTATTTTGATGAGTTAACAGAATATTAACTTTTTCAAGTTAAATTTTCACTGGACAGTTACTTTAAAATAACGTTATTAACCGGTTACCATACTTAAAAAATAACGGTTCTGTTTCAAAAACTGTTGAGATCACTTTCTTTCCCGGTTCGGTTTCTGTTTCTTCATTTTTTTGGTTCTTACGCGGTTTTCTGTTCTGTTCTCCGAACCGTTTCCAACTCCTGGGGTCATTGTTAAAACTGAGTGTGTTTTCTCATGCCTTTTCAAGTTCACTAACTGGGTAAAATCCTTTCCACACTGCGGACAATGGAACGACTTCTCTCCTGTGTGTATTTTCTCATGCCTTTTCAGGTTCCCTATCTGGGTAAAACCCTTTCCACACTGGGAACATTGGAAAGGTTTCTCTCTTGTGTGTGTCCTTTTATGGTCTTTCAGGTTCCCTAACCGTGTAAAACCCTTTCCACACTGGGAGCATTGGAACGGCTTCTCTCTTGTGTGTAATTTTTCATGTTTGTTTAGGTTCCCTAACTTGGTAAAATTCTTTCCACACATAGAGCAATGGTAAGCTGTCTCCCATGTGTGTGTCCTTTCATGCTCCTTCAGGCTCCCTAACCTTTTAAAACAATTTCCACACTTGGAACATTGGAACGGCTTCTCTCCGGTGTGGGTTCTCTCATGCTTTTTCAGGTTCCCTAACCATGTAAAATTCTTTCCACACTGGGAACATTGGAAAGGCTTCTCTCCTGTGTGTACTCTTTGATGGTCCTTCAGGTTCCCTAACCGTGTAAAACCTTTCCCACACTGGGTGCATTGGAAAGGTTTCTCTCCTGTGTGTAATTGTTTGTGTTTTTTTAGGTTCCCTAACTTGGTAAAATTCTTTCCACACAGAGAGCAATGGTAAGATGTCTCCCCTGTGTGTGCCCTTTCATGCACCTTCAAGCTCCCTAACTGTGTAAAACTCTTTCCACAATGGGAGCATTGGAACGGCTTTTCTCCTGTGTGTGTTCTCTCGTGCTTTTTCAGGCTCCCTAAGAGGGTAAAACCCTTTCCACACTGGGAACATTGAAAACGCTTCTCTCCTGTGTGTATTATTTTATGTTCGTTCAGGCTCCGTAACCGTGTAAAACTCTTTCCACACTGGGAGCATTGGAAAGGCTTCTCTCCTGTGTGTACTCTTTTGTGATCCTTCAGGTTCCCTAACCGTGTAAAACCCTTCCCACACTGGGAGCATTGGAAAGGCTTCTCTCCTGTGTGTAATTCTGTATGTTTTATAAGGTTCCTTAACTTGGTAAAATCTTTTCCACACAAAGAGCAATGGTAAGATGTCTCCCCTGTGTGTATCCTTTCATGCTCCTTCAAGCTCTCTAACTGTGTAAAACTCTTTACACACTGGGAGCATTGGAACGGTTTCTCTCCTGTGTGTGTTCTCTCATGCTTTTTCAGGTTCCCTAACCACCTAAAGCCCTTTTCACACCGGGAGCATTGAAAAGGCTTCTCTCCTGTGTGTATAATTTTATGTTCTTTCAGGCTCCCTAACCGTGTAAAACTCTTTCCACACTGGGAACATTGGAACGGCTTCTCTCCTGTGTGTATTCTCTCATGCCTTTTCAGGTTCCCTAACCGTGTAAAACTCTTTCCACATTGGGAACATTGTGAAGTCTTCTCTCCTGTGTCTGTTCTATCATGACTTTTCAGCTTCCATAACCACTTAAAACTCTTTTTACACTGGGACCAGTGATGTCGTCTCGCTGGTTTGGGCGTCTCTGGGTCTGGTTCCTCTGAAGGACTCTTCCTGCTGTCAGAGTGAGAGTCTGGTATCTCTCCTGCCAAAGACAAACAGAGTATTTGGTTAAACAGAGAGACCTAAATGAAATCTCCACATTATAAAACTGTCTTTCCTATTGAGGTTTAATCCAGACTAGATCGCTCATAATAAAATAGCAAATTTGCATCCTGGATGCTGATTGGTTGATAGCATTAGTTATTCACGATAATTCATGGGTAATGGCTGTTAAGAGTTCCATTTGAATTATCCATACACATCCACTGTCCCACAGCCCTGCCAGGCAATTTATAAACTAATCTCCACTGTCCAGCCAGGCAATTTATAAACTAATCTCCACTGTCCCACAGCCCTGCCAGGCAATTTATAAACTAATCTCCACTGTCCCACAGCCAAGCCAGGCAATTTATAAACTAATCTCCACTGTCCCACAGCCCTGCCAGGCAATTTATAAACTAATCTCCACTGTCCAGCCAGGCAATTTATAAACTAATCTCCACTGTCCCACAGCCCTGCCAGGCAATTTATAAACTAATCTCCACTGTCCCACAGCCAAGCCAGGCAATTTATAAACTAATCTCCACTGTCCCACAGCCCTGCCAGGCAATTTATAAACTAATCTCCACTGTCCAGCCAGGCAATTTATAAACTAATCTCCACTGTCCCACAGCCAAGCCAGGCAATTTATAAACTAATCTCCACTGTCCCACAGCCCTGCCAGGCAATTTATAAACTAATCTCCACTGTCCCACAGCCAAGCCAGGCAATTTATAAACTAATCTCCACTGTCCAGCCAGGCAATTTATAAACTAATCTCCACTGTCCCACAGCCCAGCCAGGCAATTTATAAACTAATCTCCCCTGTCCCACAGCCAAGCCAGGCAATTTATAAACTAATCTCCCCTGTCCCACAGCCAAGCCAGGCAATTTATAAACTAATCTCCACTGTCCAGCCAGGCAATTTATAAATTAATCTCCACTGTCCCACAGCCCTGCCAGGCAATTTATAAACTAATCCCCACTGTCCCACAGCCCAGCCAGGCAATTTATAAACTAATCTCCACTGTCCCACAGCCCGGCCAGGCAATTTATAAATTAATCTCCACTGTCCCACAGCCCTGCCAGGCAATTCATAAACTAATCTCCACTGTCCCACAGCCCAGCCAGGCAATTTATAAACTAATCTCCACTGTCCCACAGCCCAGCCAGGCAATTCATCAACTAATCTCCACTGTCCCACAGCCCAGCCAGGCAATTTATAAACGAATCTCCACTGTCCCACAGCCCAGCCAGGCAATTTATAAACTAATCTCCACTGTCCCACAGCCCAGCCAGGAAATGTATAAACTAATCTCCACTGTCCCACAGCCCAACCAGGCAATTCATCAACTAATCACCACTGTCCCACAGCCTTGCCAGGCAATTTCTAAACTAATCTCCACTGTCCCACAGCCTTGCCAGGCAATTTCTAAACTAATCTCCACTGTCCCACAGCCCAGCCAGGAAATTTATAAACGAATCTCCACTGTCCCACAGCCCAGCCAGGCAATTTATAAACTAATCCCCACTGTCCCACAGCCCAGCCAGGAAATTTATAAACGAATCTCCACTGTCCCACAGCCCAGCCAGGCAATTTATAAACTAATCCCCACTGTCCCACAGCCCAGCCAGGCAATTTATAAACTAATCTTCACTGTCCCACAGCCCAGCCAGGCAATTTATAAACTAATCTCCACTGTCCCACAGCCCAGCCAGGCAATTCATCAACTAATCACCACTGTCCCACAGCCTTGCCAGGCAATTTCTAAACTAATCTCCACTGTCCCACAGCCCAGCCAGGCAATTCATCAACTAATCTCCACTGTCCCACAGCCTTGCCAGGCAATTTCTAAACTAATCTCCACTGTCCCACAGCCCAGCCAGGCAATTTATAAACGAATCTCCACTGTCCCACAGCCCAGCCAGGCAATTTATAAACTAATCTCCACTGTCCCACAGCCCAGCCAGGAAATGTATAAACTAATCTCCACTGTCCCACAGCCCAACCAGGCAATTCATCAACTAATCACCACTGTCCCACAGCCTTGCCAGGCATTTTCTAAACTAATCTCCACTGTCCCACAGCCTTGCCAGGCAATTTCTAAACTAATCTCCACTGTCCCACAGCCCAGCCAGGAAATTTATAAACGAATCTCCACTGTCCCACAGCCCAGCCAGGCAATTTATAAACTAATCCCCACTGTCCCACAGCCCAGCCAGGAAATTTATAAACGAATCTCCACTGTCCCACAGCCCAGCCAGGCAATTTATAAACTAATCCCCACTGTCCCACAGCCCAGCCAGGCAATTTATAAACTAATCTTCACTGTCCCACAGCCCAGCCAGGCAATTTATAAACTAATCTCCACTGTCCCACAGCCCAGCCAGGCAATTCATCAACTAATCACCACTGTCCCACAGCCTTGCCAGGCAATTTCTAAACTAATCTCCACTGTCCCACAGCCCAGCCAGGCAATTCATCAACTAATCTCCACTGTCCCACAGCCTTGCCAGGCAATTTCTAAACTAATCTCCACTGTCCCACAGCCCAGCCAGGCAATATATAAACTAATCTCCACTGTCCCACAGCCCAGCCAGGCAATTCATCAACTAATCTCCACTGTCCCACAGCCTTGCCAGGCAATTTCTAAACTAATCTCCACTGTCCCACAGCCCAGCCAGGCAATTCATAAACTAATCTCCACAGTCCCACAGCCCAGCCAGGCAATTTATAAACGAATCTCCACTGTCCCACAGCCCAGCCAGGCAATTTATAAACAAATCTCCACTGTCCCACAGCCCAGCCAGGCAATTTATAAACTAATCTCCACTGTCCCACAGCCCAGCCAGGCAATTTATAAACTAATCTCCACTGTCCCACAGCCCAGCCAGGCAATTTATAAACTAATCTCCACTGTCCCACAGGCCAGCCAGGCAATTTATAAACTAATCTCCACTGTCCCACAGCCCAGCCAGGCAATTCATCAACTAATCACCATTGTCCCACAGCCTTGCCAGGCAATTTCTAAACTAATCTCCACTGTCCCACAGCCCAGCCAGGCAATTCATCAACTAATCTCCACTGTCCCACAGCCTTGCCAGGCAATTTCTAAACTAATCTCCACTGTCCCACAGCCCAGCCAGGCAATATATAAACTAATCTCCACTGTCCCACAGCCCAGCCAGGCAATTCATCAACTAATCTCCACTGTCCCACAGCCTTGCCAGGCAATTTCTAAACTAATCTCCACTGTCCCACAGCCCAGCCAGGCAATTCATAAACTAATCTCCACAGTCCCACAGCCCAGCCAGGCAATTTATAAACGAATCTCCACTGTCCCACAGCCCAGCCAGGCAATTTATAAACTAATCTCCACTGTCCCACAGCCTTGCCAGGCAATTTATAAACTAATCCCCACTGTCCCACAGCCCAGCCAGGCAATTTATAAACTAATCTCCACTGTCCCACAGCCCTGCCAGGCAATTCATAAACTAATCTCTACTGTCCCACAGCCAAGCCAGGCAATTTATAAACTAATCTCCACTGTCCCACAGCCCAGCCAGGCAATTTATAAACTAATCTCCACTGTCCCACAGCCCAGCCAGGCAATTTATAAACTAATCTCCACTGTCCCACAGCCCAGCCAGGCAATTCATCAACTAATCTCCACTGTCCCACAGCCCAGCCAGGCAATTTATAAACGAATCTCCACTGTCCCACAGCCCAGCCAGGCAATTTATAAACTAATCTCCACTGTCCCACAGCCCAGCCAGGCAATTTATAAACTAATCTCCACTGTCCCACAGCCTTGCCAGGCAATTTCTAAACTAATCTCCACTGTCCCACAGCCCAGCCAGGCAATTTATAAACTAATCTCCACTGTCCCACAGCCCAGCCAGGCAATTCATCAACTAATCACCACTGTCCCACAGCCTTGCCAGGCAATTTCTAAACTAATCTCCACTGTCCCACAGCCCAGCCAGGCAATTCATCAACTAATCTCCATTGTCCCACAGCCTTGCCAGGCAATTTCTAAACTAATCTCCACTGTCCCACAGCCCAGCCAGGCAATTTATAAACTAATCTCCACTGTCCCACAGCCCAGCCAGGCAATTTATAAACTAATCTCCACTGTCCCACAGCCTTGCCAGGCAATTTCTAAACTAATCTCCACTGTCCCACAGCCCAGCCAGGCAATTTATAAACTAATCTCCACTGTCCCACAGCCCAGCCAGGCAATTCATCAACTAATCACCACTGTCCCACAGCCTTGCCAGGCAATTTCTAAACTAATCTCCACTGTCCCACAGCCCAGCCAGGCAATTCATCAACTAATCTCCATTGTCCCACAGCCTTGCCAGGCAATTTCTAAACTAATCTCCACTGTCCCACAGCCCAGCCAGGCAATTTATAAACTAATCTCCACTGTCCCACAGCCCAGCCAGGAAATTCATAAACTAATCTCCACTATCCCACAGCCCAGCCAGGCAATTTATAAACTAATCTCTACTGTCCCACAGCCCAGCCAGGCAATTTATCAACGAATCTCCACTGGACAAAATAATCTAGATGTGCTTCTAGTCCAGCATTTGGTTTGCAACAGAAAGGAAGTAAACCTCTGCAACTGTTAGAACCATTTTGTATGTAAATAAAATGTGGATAGAACTTATCGTGTAGATTTAATATTAGACACTTTTTACCCTCTTCATTTTAGAGCCCTTTTTGAGTTAGTTTTACCATCAATTTCAACCTGTTTTATCATCAATATCATCAGTGTAGATGAAGGAGAGGAGACGGGTCAATATCATCAGTGTAGATGAAGGAGAGGAGACGGGTCAATATCATCAGTGTAGATGAAGGAGAGGAGACGGGTCAATATCATCAGTGTAGATGAAGGGGAGGAGATGGGTTAAAGAAGGATTTTTAAGGATTTTTAAGCCTTGAGACAACTGAGACATGGATTGTGTCTGTGTGTCATTCAGAGGGTGAATAGGCATGACAGAATACTACAGGGTATGGTGGGAGGTACAAAGCACACCGGTTCGTGTCAAGAACTGCAATGCTGCAGGGTTTTTAAAACTCAACAGTTTCCTGTGTTTATCAAGAATGGTCCACCACCAAAACGACATCCAGACAAATTGACACAACTGTGGGAAGAGTTCATGGGGCAGCAACCCTGTGGAATGCTTTCGACACCTCGTAGAGTCCATGCCCCGATATACAGAGCCTTCGGAAAGTATTCAGACCCCTAGACTTTTTCCACATTTTGTTACATTACAGCCTTATTCTAAAATTGATTTAATAAATAAAAATCCTTAGCAATCTTAACACAATACCCCATAATGACAAAGCAAAAATTGGTTTTTAGACATTTCTGCAAATTTATTACAAATAAAAAACAGAAATATCTTTTTACACAACTATTCAGACCCTTTGCTATGACACTTCGAAATTGAGCTCAGATGCATCCTGATTCCATTGATCATCCTTGAGATGTTTCTACAACTTGATTGGAGTCCACTTGTGGTAAATTCAATTGATTGGACATGATTTGGAAAGGCACACACCGAGGGTTGCACATTTTGGGAAATATTCAGAGGTGGAAACTTTCCGTGGGAATATATGTAAATTAACGGGAATATATGTAAATTAACGGGAATATATGTAAATTAACGGGAATATATGTAAATTAATGGGAATATACGTAAATTAACGGTAATATATGTAAACTAACGGGAATATATGCAAATTAGCGGAAATATATGTAAATTAACGGGAATATACGTAAATTAACGGCAATATATGTAAATTAGCGGGAATATCTGTAAATTAGCGGGAATATATGCACATGTATATTAATACAGTGGCTTGCGAAAGTATTCACCCCCTTGGCATTTTTCCTATTTTGTTGCCTTACAACCTGGAATTAAAATAGATTTTTTGGGGGGGGGTTTGTATCACTTGATTTACACAACATGCCTACCACTTTTTATTGTGAAACAAACAAGAAATAAGACCAAAAAAAAACTGAAAACTTGAACTTGCATAACTAGTCACCCCCCCCCAAAGGCAATACTTTGTAGAGCCACCTTTTGCAGCAATTACAGCTGCAAGTCTCTTGGGGTATGTCTCTATAAGCTTGGCACATCTAGCCACTGGGATTTTTGCCCATTCTTCAAGGCAAAACTGCTCCAGCTTCTTCAAGTTGGATGGGTTCTGCTGGTGTACAGCAATCTTTAAGTGATACCACATATTCTCAATTCGATTGAGATCTGGGCTTTGACTAGGCCATTCCAAGACATTTAAATGTTTCCCCTTAAACCACTTGAGTGTTGCTTTAGCAGTATGCTTAGGGTTATTGTCCTGCTGGAAGGTGAACCTCCGTCCCAGTCTCAAATCTCTGGAAGACTGAAACAGGTTTCCCCCAAGAATTACCCTGTATTTAGCACCATCCATCATTCTTTCAATTCTGACGAGTTTCCCAGTCCCTGCCGATGAAAAACATCTCCACAGCATGATGCTGCCACCACCATGCTTCACTGTGGGGATGGTGTTCTCGGGGTGATGAGAGGTGTTGGGTTTGCTACAGACATAGCGTTTTCCTTGATGGCCAATAAGCTCAATTTTAGTCTCATCTGACCAGAGTACATTCTTCCATATGTTTGAGGAGTCTCCCACATGCCTTTTGGTGAACTCCAAACGCGTTTGCTTATTTTTTTCTTCAAGCAATGGCTTTTTTCTGGCCACTCTTCCGTATAGCCCAGCTCTGTGTTAAAGTGGTCCTATGGCCAGGTACTCCAATCTCCGCTGTGGAGCTTTGCAGCTCCTTCAGGGTTATCTTTGGTCTCTTTGTTGCCTCTCTGATTAATGCCCTCCTTGCCTGGTCCGTGAGTTTTGGTGGGCAGCCCTCTCTTGGCAGGTTTGTTGTGGTGCCATATTCTTTCCATTTTTTAATAATGGATTTAATGGTGCTTTGTGGGATGTTCAAATGTTCTGATATAACCCAACCCTGATCTGTATTTCTCCACAACCCTGATCTGTACTTCTCCACAACCCTGATCTGTACTTCTCCACAACCCTGATCTGTACTTCTCCACAACCCTGATCTGTATTTCTCCACAACCCTGATCTGTATTTCTCCACAACCCAGATCTGTATTTCTCCACAACCCAGATGTGTACTTCTCCACAACCCTGATCTGTACTTCTCCACAACCCTGATCTGTATTTCTCCACAACCCATATCTGTATTTCTCCACAACCCTGATCTGTACTTCTCCACAACCCTGATCTGTACTTCTCCACAACCCTGATCTGTACTTCTCCACAACCCTAATCTGTACTTCTCCACAACCCTGATCTGTACTTCTCCACAACCCTGATCTGTACTTCTCCACAACCCTGATCTGTACTTCTCCACAACCCTGATCTGTACTTCTCCACAACCCTGATCTGTACTTCTCCACAACCCTGATCTGTACTTCTCCACAACCCTGATCTGTACTTCTCCACAACCCTGATCTGTACTTCTCCACAACCCTGATCTGTATTTCTCCACAACCCAGATCTGTACTTCTCCACAACCCAGATCTGTACTTCTCCACAACCCTGATCTGTACTTCTCCACAACCCTGATCTGTATTTCTCCACAACCCAGATCTGTACTTCTCCACAACCCTGATCTGTACTTCTCCACAACCCTGATCTGTACTTCTCCACAACTTTGTCCCTGACCTGTTGGGAGAGGTCCTACTGTAGACATAATTGGATATATTTACCATATCATACGGAGACAGAAACCTTTTACCTTATCGTAACTACTGTAGACATAATTGCAAATTATTAAATCCTTCCAATATAATTTTTTTTTTAATTAAAAGAATTGACTCTTCACATGGGATGATTTCACTGAACAACAAAAAGAAAGGGAATATTGAATGATCCCAATGATCCATCAGATCTCCCAAAAACATTTTCATCTGTAAGATGATAGTGTAGAAACAAAAGCTTTGTTTGTCTTCCTCTCAGGCTTCCATGTCTCCTCCCTGGACCTCCTCAATGTCCACCTCTTGAACATCAGACTCTGAGGCCTCATCTTCACTGTCACTTTCCAACCTTGTTGAGGATGGCTCGTTGTCAGGCTCAAAAAGCCTCAAATTTGCCCAGATGGCCACAAATGTATTTTTCAACCCTTATATTGGTCAGCCTGTTGTTTGCTTTGGTGTGTGTGTTCCCAAACAAGGACCAGTTCTGCTCTGAGGCGGCTGATGTTGGTGGGATTTGGAGGATGATGGAGGCAACAGGGGAAAGAGCCTCAGATCCACAAAGTCCCTTCCACCAGGTGGCTGATGAGATATGTTGGCACGACTGCCATATTACATCTCCATCCCAAAGCCCTTGCTTGGAAGTGTACTTCGCCAGACTGCCAAGAACCTTGCCCTCATCCAGGCCATGGTGGCGAGACACGGTAGTGATGACAACATAGGCCTTGTTGATCTCTGCACCAGACAGGATGCTCATGCCAGCATACTTGGGGTCCAACATGTACGCTGTGGCGTGTATGGGCTTCAGGCAGAAAGGGTATTTCAGAACTGCAGTTTCCTCTGCTTGGAGCAACAGTGAAGTGGGCTGGACAGTACGCATTTCTTCTCTTACATCTGCAAGCAGAGTCTGAACATCAGACAGGATGGCATTGTCTCCCTCAATCCGTGCAATGGCTACTGCTATAGGTTTCAGGCTGCTTACCACTCTCTCCCAAAATACATCATCCAGGAGGATCCTCTTGATGGGGCTGTCCATATCGTCAGCTGTGATATAACCATTTCTTGGAGAGACTCCTTCCCCTCCAGGAAGTCAAACATGATGACAACACCACCCCAACGGGTGTTGCTGGGCAGCTTCAATGTGGTGCTCTTATTCTTCTCACTTTGCTTGGTGAGGTAGATTGCTGCTATAACTTGATGACCCTTCACATACCTAACCATTTCCTTGGCTCTCTTGTAGAGTGTATCCATTGTTTTCAGTGCCATGATGTCCTTGATGAGCAGATTCAAAGCATGAGCAGCACAGCCAATGGGTGTGATGTGAGGGTAGGACTCCTCCACTTTAGACCAAGCAGCCTTCATGTTCGCAGCATTGTCTGTCACCAGTGCAAATACCGTCTGTGGTCCAAGGTCATTGATGACTGCCTTCAGCTCATCTGCAATGTAGAGACCGGTGTGTCTGTTGTCCCTTGTGTCTGTGCTCTTGTAGAATAGTGGTTGAGGGGTGGAGATGATGTAGTTAATTATTCCTTACCCACAAACATTCAACCACCCATCAGAGATGATTGAAATACAGTCTGCTTTCTCTATGATTTGCTTGACCTTCACTTGAACTCTGCATCCAGTAAATGAGTAGATAAAGCATGTCTGGTTGGAGGGGTGTCTGCTGGGGCGAAGAACATTCAGAAATCTCTTCCAATACACATTGCCTGTGAGCATCAGAGGTGAACCAGTTCCATACACAGCTCGAGCAAGACATTCATCAGCATTTCTCTGACTACGTTCCTCCATTGAGTCAAAAAAACATCAGATTCCAGGAGGACCATGAGCTGTTGCTATCGATAAGGTGTCTGATTCATCATTTTCACCTCGAATAGAAGTAGAGGGACTTCTGGTTGCTTGTTGTGAGTTGCTGAGGGAACTTTATGCACTTGGACAGATGATTCTGTATCTTTGTTACATTCTACACATATGATTTGGCACAGTATTTGCAAATGTACACAGCTTTTCGTTCTACATTAGCTGCAGTGAAATGTCTCCACACATCAGATAGTGGCATTTTCCTGTAAAGATTAGAAAAACATGAATGAAAAAAAAAAAAAAAAAAATGTAATTCCATGTACAGATAAATAGTTAAGCAGTTAGATTAAACAACTCCTTCGTAAGATAACTGTGTTAAAAATGAAACATGTATGGAAACAGGTGAATTAACACTCCTCAGTTAGCAGGCTCAAGCAAGCTAAAACCCACACGGTATCAAAAACTAACTAGCAGAAAGTTAGAAATTATTTAAACACACTTTGCTGTAGGCTACTATTTACTAGTTAACAAAAAAATAATGTATGTCATATAAAATAAATTCACCCCACCCAGTATTGTAATCAAAACTTACCAGAAATCATGTAGTCCTTGGCTCAGACAGTGTAGTAGTGTGGGCTCAATAGCATCTCATTAGTGTGCAAGATCTTGAGAATCAGCTGTACATGTGATGGAAGAGTGCACTGTGCATGCAGAGGCTTGCAATTCCATTGAATTGGGGTTAGTTTAACCAAAATATGGCACAAGACCTAGAATTGCCTTATGCGTATCCCACAAAAAAAGGTTCACTGTTATAAGCTAACTTTTTTGATGAATTTAAGCAAAATTCCCGAGCTTAACTTCCCATGGAGAATTGGCGGAGAAATTGACCATAAAGTTTGCGACCCTTTGCAACCCTACACACACCTGTCTGTACAAAGTCCCACAGAGTCAGAGCAAAAGCCATGAGGTGGAAGGAATTGTCCGTAGAGCTCCGAGGTGCAAGCATCAGATGTTTTTCAGCAGCAGGGACTGGGAGACTAGTCAGGATCAAGGGAAAGATGAACGGAGCAAAGTGCAGAGAGATCCTTGATGAAAGACCTGCTCCAGAGTGCTCAGGACCTCAGAATGGGGTGAAGACTCACTTTCCAACAGGCCAACGGCCCTAAGCACAGAGTCAAGACAGTGCAGACAGAGCCCGGACTTGAACCCAATCTAACATCTCTGGAGAGACCTGAAAATAGCTGTGCAGCGACACTCCCCATCCAACCTGACAGAGCTTGAGAGGCTCTGCAAAGAAGAATGGGAGAAACTCCCCAAATACAGGTGTGCCAAGCTTGTAGCGTCACACCCAAGAAGACTCAAGGCTGTAATCACTGCGAAAGGTGCTTCAACAATGTACTGAGTAAAAGGGTCTGAAAACCTACGGAAATTTAATATTTCAGTTTTATATTTTAATAGATTTGGAAAAATTGTCATTATGGGATATTGTGTGTAGATTGATGAGGGGGGAAAATAATTTGATAAATTTTAGAATAATGCTGTAACGTAACAAAATGTGGAAAAAGTGAAGGGGTCTGAATACTTTCAGAATGCACTGTATATATACAGAAACAGTCAAAAGTTTGGACACACCTAGTCATTAAAGGGATTTTTCTTTATTTTTACTATTTTCTACATTGTAGAATAATAGTGAAGACATCAAACTATGAAATAACACATATGGAATCATGTAGTAACCAAAACATTCCAGGTGACTACCTCATGAAGCTGGTTGAGAGAATGCCAATAGTGTTCAAAGCTGTCATCAAGGCAAAGGGTGGCTACTTTGAAGAATCTAAAATATAAATATATATTTTGATTTAACACTTTTTTTGGTTACTACATGATTCCATATGTGTTATTTCATAGTTTTGAGGTCTTCACTATTATTCTACAATGTAGAAAATAGAAAATAGTACAAATAAAGAAAAATCCCTTGAATGAGTAGGTGTGTCCAAACTTTTGACTGGTACTTGACAGATCCTTCCTTGTCTTGATTCTGTCCTCTTCGTCATTTGAAATTGATCATTTGAAATCAGACATGGAGATGGCTGTAATATATGATATGGTATCATAGATATTTAAAATCAGATCAGTCTGCCGAAATTATAACTGAACAACTACGGACCAAATACTAACACTATATGATATTTAATCATGTTTTTAAAAAATTATAACTTTCTCTTCCTGGGGTTTATTATGGATCCCCATTAGTTCCTGCCAAGGCAGCACCTACTCTTCCTGGGGTTTATTATGGATCCCCATTAGTTCCTGCCAAGGCAGCAGCTACTCTTCCTGGGGTTTATTATGGATCCCCATTAGTTCCTGTCAAGGCAGCAGCTACTCTTCCTGGATGTCGAGTACAGAGACCGAGCAAATCACTACAGAAAGAGATATTCAGAGACGATTAAAAATAAATAAAAGCATTTGATCCATTAACATTGACAGACCCCCCACTCTTTGTAGCTTTTTCAATTCCTACAGTACAGAACAACATATTCAAGAGTAGAATGTCCTTTTAAAATCACACATTAGTTCAACAACTGCAGAGTTTGTGCTCCTGTTTTATAAGATAGTACTCACTGTATTTACTGGTGTTCATCAGATCAATGTCCCTGTTTATTAAGATAGTACTCACTGTATTTACTGGTGTTAATCAGATCAATGTCCCTGTTTTATAAGATAGTACTCACTGTATTTACTGGTGTTAATCAGATCAATGTCCCTGTTTATTAAGATAGTACTCACTGTATTTACTGGTGTTAATCAGATCAATGTCCCTGTTTTATTAGATAGTACTCACTGTATTTACTGGTGTTAATCAGATCAATGTCCCTGTTTTATAAGATAGTACTCACTGTATTTACTGGTGTTAATCAGATCAACGTCCCTGTTTTATAAGATAGTACTCACTGTATTTACTGGTGTTAATCAGATCAATGTCCCTGTTTTATAAGATAGTACTCACTGTATTTACTGGTGTTAATCAGATCAATGTCCCTGTTTTATAGGATAGTACTCACTGTATTTACTGGTGTTAATCAGATCAATGTCCCTGTTCTATAAGATAGTACTCACTGTATTTACTGGTGTTAATCAGATCAATGTCCCTGTTTTATAAGATAGTACTCACTGTATTTACTGGTGTTAATCAGATCAACGTCCCTGTTTTATAAGATAGTACTCACTGTATTTACTGGTGTTAATCAGATCAATGTCCCTGTTTTATAAGATAGTACTCACTGTATTTACTGGTGTTAATCAGATCAATGTCCCTGTTTTATAAGATAGTACTCACTGTATTTACTGGTGTTAATCAGATCAATGTCCCTGTTTTATAAGATAGTACTCACTGTATTTACTGGTGTTAATCAGATCAATGTCCCTGTTTTATAAGATAGTACTCACTGTATTTACTGGTGTTAATCAGATCAATGTCCCTGTTTTATAAGATAGTACTCACTGTATTTACTGGTGTTAATCAGATCAATGTCCCTGTTTTATAAGATAGTACTCACTGTATTTACTGGTGTTAATCAGATCAATGTCCCTGTTTTATAAGATAGTACTCACTGTATTTACTGGTGTTAATCAGATCAATGTCCCTGTTTTATAAGATAGTACTCACTGTATTTACTGGTGTTAATCAGATCAATGTCCCTGTTTTATAAGATAGTACTCACTGTATTTACTGGTGTTAATCAGATCAATGTCCCTGTTTTATAAGATAGTACTCACTGTATTTACTGGTGTTAATCAGTTCTCCAGTCCTCTGTTCTTCTTCGTCCTCCAATGTGACAGTAATCTCCCCCTCCTCTTCCTTCGCTCCAAAAACGTCTTCCTCTTCTTTCACTGTAACAGTCATCTCCCCCTCCTCTTCCTCCTTCACTCCAAAAACGTCTTCCTCTTCTTTCACTGTAACAGTCATCTCGCCCTCCTCTTCCTCCTTCACTCCAAAAACGTCTTCCTCTTCTTTCACTGTGACAGTCATGTCCCCCTCTTTCGTTCCAAAGACTGCATCCTCCTCTTTCTCTTCCTTCTCCTCCTCATCTTCTTTCACGGTAGTCAACATCCTCCTCCTCTTTCACTCTGAAAGCGAATTTCTCTTATTCTTTCACTGTAAAAACCTCCTATTATTTCACTCTGAAAGCGTCTTTCTCTTATTCTTCTTTCACTGTAACAGCCTCCTCTTCCACGAAACCCTCTTTCTCCGTCTAGCAGACCTCTTCTTTAGCAGCTGGGGGAGTAGTTTAGTGACTTTATGGTCGTTGATGTTAGCTAGCTAGCTAGTTAGCGTTAGCCTAGTCCTACTGCTAAGTTAACCAGCTAGCTAGATGTCAAACAACGTAAATATTATATTAAATGGGGTAACAGCTAGACGACAACAAAAAACATGTGTTTAAAACACAGTGGCTTATATATACGTCGAAATCTTCGAAAGAGCTCCAATATTTCGGCTATGTTGGCTAGTAAGCTACCGAGGTGGCTGGCTGGCTAACTGTTATTGTTGAAGACGCATCCCGTCCACTAGATTATACGTCACACTCTGGCAGCGTCTCCCGGAAGACGCACATCGCCAACTGCTGACTGGAGTGGGAAACGCAGTTGAGAGAAGTTTATTTTATTTCGATAACATTTTTTTTTTTTTACATTTTAATTTATTTTCATTAAATAATATTATTATATCTAGACGTACAAAGGAAAAGCATCGTGTTTGATTGATAGGTGCCGATTTGTAATGAGTGAGATGATAGTTCAAAACAAACCTAACTGCATGTCCAGGCCCTGGTATATCATGACACTGTACAAACCTAACTGCATGCCCAGGCCCTGGTATATCATCACACTGTACAAACCTAACTGCATGCCCAGGCCCTGGTATATCATCACACTGTACAAACCTAACTGCATGCCCAGGCCCTGGTATATCATCACACTGTACAAACCTAACTGCATGCCCAGGCCCTGGTATATCACCAGACTGCATACAAACCTAACTACATGCATAGCCCCTGGTATATCGCCAGACTGTACAAACCTAACTGCATGCATAGTCCCTGGTATATCACCAGACTGCATACAAACCTAACTGCATCCATAGTCGAGCTGGGCATCTCCGGCGCGGCCCACGCTTGGATTGCGTCCTACCTGACAGGTCGCTCCTACCAGGTGGCGTGGCGAGAATCTGTCTCCGCACCACGTGCTCTCACCACTGGTGTCCCCCAGGGCTCTGTTCTAGGCCCTCTCCTATTCTCGCTATACACCAAGTCACTTGGCTCTGTCATATCCTCACATGGTCTCTCCTATCATTGCTATGCAGACGACACACAATTAATCTTCTCCTTTCCCCCCTCTGATAACCAGGTGGTGAATCGCATCTCTGCATGTCTGGCAGACATATCAGTGTGGATGACGGATCACCACCTCAAGCTGAACCTCGGCAAGACGGAGCTGCTCTTCCTCCCGGGGAAGGACTGCCCGTTCCATGATCTCGCCATCACGGTTGACAACTCCATTGTGTCCTCCTCCCAGAGTGCTAAGAACCTTGGCGTGATCCTGGACAACACCCTGTCGTTCTCAACTAACATCAAGGCGGTGACCCGTTCCTGTAGGTTCATGCTCTACAACATTCGCAGAGTACGACCCTGCCTCACGCAGGAAGCGGCGCAGGTCCTAATCCAGGCACTTGTCATCTCCCGTCTGGATTACTGCAACTCGCTGTTGGCTGGGCTCCCTGCCTGTGCCATTAAACCCCTACAACTCATCCAGAACGCCGCAGCCCGTCTGGTGTTCAACTTTCCCAAGTTCTCTCACGTCACCCCGCTCCTCCGCTCTCTCCACTGGCTTCCAGTTGAAGCTCGCATCCGCTACAAGACCATGGTGCTTGCCTACGGAGCTGTGAGGGGAACGGCACCTCCGTACCTTCAGGCTCTGATCAGGCCCTACACCCAAACAAGGGCACTGCGTTCATCCACCTCTGGCCTGCTCGCCTCCCTACCACTGAGGAAGTACAGTTCCCGCTCAGCCCAGTCAAAACTGTTCGCTGCTCTGGCACCCCAATGGTGGAACAAACTCCCTCACGACGCCAGGTCAGCGGAGTCAATCACCACCTTCCGGAGACACCTGAAACCCCACCTCTTTAAGGAATACCTAGGATAGGATAAAGTAATCCTTCTAACCCCCCCCCCTTAAAAGAGTTAGATGCACTATTGTAAAGTGGTTGTTCCACTGGATATCATAAGGTGAATGCACCAATTTGTAAGTCGCTCTGGATAACAGCGTCTGCTAAATGACTTAAATGTAAATGTAATAGTCCCTGGTATATCACCAGACTGCATACAAACCTAACTGCATGTCCAGGCCCTGGTATATCATTGCACTGTACAAACCTAACTGCATGCCCAGGCCCTGGTATATCACCAGACTGTACAAACCTAACTGCATCCCCAGTCCCTGGTATATCACCAGACTACATACAAACCTAACTGCATCCTCAGGCCCTGGTATATCACCAGACTGTACCAACCTAACTGCATGCATAGTCCCTGGTATATCACCAGACTACATACAAACCTAACTACATCCCCAGTCCCTGGTATATCACCAGACTGTACAAACCTAACTACATCCCCAGGCCCTGGTATATCATCACACTGCATGCCCAGGCCCTGGTATATCATCACACTGCATCCCCAGTCCCTGGTATATCACCAGACTGTACAAACCTAACTGCATCCCCAGTCCCTGGTATATCACCAGACTGTACAAACCTAACTACATCCCCAGGCCCTGGTATATCATCACACTGCATGCCCAGGCCCTGGTATATCATCACACTGCATCCCCAGTCCCTGGTATATCACCAGACTGTACAAACCTAACTGCATCCCCAGTCCCTGGTATATCACCAGACTGCATACAAACCTAACTGCATCCATAGTCGAGCTGGGCATCTCCGGCGCGGCCCACGCTTGGATTGCGTCCTACCTGACAGGTCGCTCCTACCAGGTGGCGTGGCGAGAATCTGTCTCCGCACCACGTGCTCTCACCACTGGTGTCCCCCAGGGCTCTGTTCTAGGCCCTCTCCTATTCTCGCTATACACCAAGTCACTTGGCTCTGTCATATCCTCACATGGTCTCTCCTATCATTGCTATGCAGACGACACACAATTAATCTTCTCCTTTCCCCCCTCTGATAACCAGGTGGTGAATCGCATCTCTGCATGTCTGGCAGACATATCAGTGTGGATGACGGATCACCACCTCAAGCTGAACCTCGGCAAGACGGAGCTGCTCTTCCTCCCGGGGAAGGACTGCCCGTTCCATGATCTCGCCATCACGGTTGACAACTCCATTGTGTCCTCCTCCCAGAGTGCTAAGAACCTTGGCGTGATCCTGGACAACACCCTGTCGTTCTCAACTAACATCAAGGCGGTGACCCGTTCCTGTAGGTTCATGCTCTACAACATTCGCAGAGTACGACCCTGCCTCACGCAGGAAGCGGCGCAGGTCCTAATCCAGGCACTTGTCATCTCCCGTCTGGATTACTGCAACTCGCTGTTGGCTGGGCTCCCTGCCTGTGCCATTAAACCCCTACAACTCATCCAGAACGCCGCAGCCCGTCTGGTGTTCAACTTTCCCAAGTTCTCTCACGTCACCCCGCTCCTCCGCTCTCTCCACTGGCTTCCAGTTGAAGCTCGCATCCGCTACAAGACCATGGTGCTTGCCTACGGAGCTGTGAGGGGAACGGCACCTCCGTACCTTCAGGCTCTGATCAGGCCCTACACCCAAACAAGGGCACTGCGTTCATCCACCTCTGGCCTGCTCGCCTCCCTACCACTGAGGAAGTACAGTTCCCGCTCAGCCCAGTCAAAACTGTTCGCTGCTCTGGCACCCCAATGGTGGAACAAACTCCCTCACGACGCCAGGTCAGCGGAGTCAATCACCACCTTCCGGAGACACCTGAAACCCCACCTCTTTAAGGAATACCTAGGATAGGATAAAGTAATCCTTCTAACCCCCCCCCCTTAAAAGAGTTAGATGCACTATTGTAAAGTGGTTGTTCCACTGGATATCATAAGGTGAATGCACCAATTTGTAAGTCGCTCTGGATAACAGCGTCTGCTAAATGACTTAAATGTAAATGTAATAGTCCCTGGTATATCACCAGACTGCATACAAACCTAACTGCATGTCCAGGCCCTGGTATATCATTGCACTGTACAAACCTAACTGCATGCCCAGGCCCTGGTATATCACCAGACTGTACAAACCTAACTGCATCCCCAGTCCCTGGTATATCACCAGACTACATACAAACCTAACTGCATCCTCAGGCCCTGGTATATCACCAGACTGTACCAACCTAACTGCATGCATAGTCCCTGGTATATCACCAGACTACATACAAACCTAACTACATCCCCAGTCCCTGGTATATCACCAGACTGTACAAACCTAACTACATCCCCAGGCCCTGGTATATCATCACACTGCATGCCCAGGCCCTGGTATATCATCACACTGCATCCCCAGTCCCTGGTATATCACCAGACTGTACAAACCTAACTGCATCCCCAGTCCCTGGTATATCACCAGACTGTACAAACCTAACTACATCCCCAGGCCCTGGTATATCATCACACTGCATGCCCAGGCCCTGGTATATCATCACACTGCATCCCCAGTCCCTGGTATATCACCAGACTGTACAAACCTAACTGCATCCCCAGTCCCTGGTATATCACCAGACTGCATACAAACCTAACTGCATCCCCAGTCCCTGGTATATCACCAGACTGTACAAACCTAACTGCATCCCCAGTCCCTGGTATATCACCAGACTGTACAAACCTAACTACATCCCCAGTCCCTGGTATATCACCAGACTGTACAAACCTAACTGCATCCTCAGTCCCTGGTATATCACCAGACTGTACAAACCTAACTGCATCCCCAGTCCCTGGTATATCACCAGACTGTACAAACCTAACTGCATCCCCAGGCCCTGGTATATCACCAGACTACATACAAACCTAACTGCATCCCCAGTCCCTGGTATATCACCAGACTGCATACAAACCTAACTGCATCCCCAGTCCCTGGTATATCACCAGACTGTACAAACCTAACTACATCCCCAGGCCCTGGTATATCACCAGACTGCATACAAACCTAACTGCATCCCCAGTCCCTGGTATATCACCAGACTGCATACAAACCTAACTGCATCCCCAGTCCCTGGTATATCACCAGACTGCATACAAACCTAACTGCATCCCCAGTCCCTGGTATATCACCAGACTGCATACAAACCTAACTGCATCCCCAGTCCCTGGTATATCACCAGACTGCATACAAACCTAACTGCATCCCCAGGCCCTGGTATATCACCAGACTGTACAAACCTAACTACATCCCCAGTCCCTGGTATATCACCAGACTGCATACAAACCTAACTGCATCCCCAGGCCCTGGTATATCACCAGACTGTACAAACCTAACTACATCCCCAGTCCCTGGTATATCACCAGACTGCATACAAACCTAACTACATCCCCAGTCCCTGGTATATCACCAGACTGTACAAACCTAACTACATCCCCAGGCCCTGGTATATCATTACACTGTACAAACCTAACTGCATGCCCAGGCCCTGGTATATTCAGTTGAGGTGGCAGGTAGCCTAGTGGTTAGAGTGTTAGTGTCACGCGAGGGGCTTTTATTCTCTATTTTGGTTAGGCCAGGGTGTGACTAGGGTGGGCATTCTAGTTTCTTTATTTCTATGTTTTCTGTTTCTATGTTTTGGCCGGGTGTGGTTCTCAATCAGGGACAGCTGTCTATCGTTGTCTCTGATTGGGAATCATACTTAGGCAGCCTCTTTTCCCACCTTAGTTGTGGGTAGTTATCTGTGTTAGTGGCCTGTATAGCCCTAGTCAGCGTCACGTTCGGTTTTGTTGTTTCTTGTTTTGTTGGCGACATTTATAACATTAAAAGAAATGTACGCTGACCACGCTGCACCTCGGTCATTTCCACCCTGACGACGTTCGTGACACCCTTGTTTTTGTCACGTTCGTCTTCCTCCTCGTCTGAGGAGGAGAAGTTTGAAGGATCGGAGGACCAATATGCAGCGTGGTATGTGTTCATCTCGATATTTATTTACACAGAGAGCACTTAACGAAACTATACAAAAATAACAAACAACGAACGTGACGCTATATGTAAACAAGTGCAGACACAGGCAACTAACCATAGACAATAACCCACGAAATACCCAAGGAATATGGCTGCCTAAATATGGTTCCCAATCAGAGACAACGATAAACAGCTGCCTCTAATTGAGAACCAATCTAGGCAACCATAGACATACAAAAACACCTAGACTAGTAAAAACACCCATAGACATACAAAACCCCTAAACAGGTCCAAAACACATACATCACCCATGTCACACCCTGACCTAACCAAAATAATAAAGAAAACAAAGAATACTAAGGTCAGGGCTTGACAGTTTTCAAAACTCCAGCAGGGCTATCCCTTTGCGAGGATAACGATACTGAGCCTTTTTCTAAAATGTTTTATGAGATTTGTATTTGTATTTACTATGGATCCCCATTAGTTCCTGCCAAGGCAGCAGCTACTCTTCCTGGGGTCTATTGTGGATCCCTGTTAGTTCCTGCCAAGGCAGCAGCTACTCTTCCTGGGGTTTATTATGGATCCCCATTAGTTCCTGCCAAGGGAGCAGCTACTCTTCCTGGGGTTTATTATGGATCCCCATTAGTTCCTGCCAAGGCAGCAGCTACACTTCCTGGGGTTTATTATGGATCCCTGTTAGTTCCTGTCAAGGCAGCAGCTACTCTTCCTGGGGTTTATTATGGATCCTCATTAGTTCCTGCCAAGGCAGCAGCTACTCTTCCTGGGGTTTATTATGGATCCCCATTAGTTCCTGCCAAGGCAGCAGCTACTCTTCCTGGGGTTTATTATGGATCCCCATTAGTTCCTGCCAAGGCAGCAGCTACTCTTCCTGGGGTTTATTATGGATCCCTGTTAGTTCCTGCCAAGGCAGCAGCTACTCTTCCTGGGGTTTATTATGGATCCCTGTTAGTTCCTGCCAAGGCAGCAGCTACTCTTCCTGAGGTTTATTATGGATCCCCATTAGTTCCTGCCAAGGCAGCAGCTACTCTTCCTGGGGTTTATTATGGATCCCCATTAGTTCCTGCCAAGGCAGCAGCTACTCTTCCTGGGGTTTATTATGGATCCCCATTAGTTCCTGTCAAGGCAGCAGCTACTCTTCCTGGGGTTTATTATGGATCCCCATTAGTTTCTGTCAAGACAGCAGCTACTCTTCCTGGGGTTTATTGTGGATCCCCGTTAGTTCCTGTCAAGGCAGCAGCTACTCTTCCTGGGGTTTATTATGGATCCCCGTTAGTTTCTGTCAAGGCAGCAGCTACTCTTCCTGGGGTTTATTATGGATCCCCATTAGTTCCTGCCAAGGCAGCAACTACTCTTCCTGGGGTTTATTATGGATCCTCATTAGTTCCTGCCAAGGGAGCAGCTACTCTTCCTGGGGTTTATTATGGATCCCCATTAGTTCCTGCCAAGGCAGCAGGTACTCTTCCGGCGGAAATAAGGCAGTTATATAATTGTAAAAACATTACAATACATTCGCAACAGATTTCACAACACACTGTGTGCCCTCAGGCCCCTACTCCACCACTACCTCAGGCCCCTACTCCACCACCACCTCAGGCCCCTACTCCACCACCACCTCAGGCCCCTACTCCACCACCACCTCAGGCCCCTACTCCACCACTACCTCAGGCCCCTACTCCACCACCACCTCAGGCCCCTACTCCACCACTACCTCAGGCCCCTACTCCACCACCACCTCAGGCCCCTACTCCACCACCACCTCAGGCCCCTACTCCACCACCACCTCAGGCCCCTACTCCACCACCACCTCAGGCCCCTACTCCACCACCACCTCAGGCCCCTACTCCACCACCACCTCAGGCCCCTACTCCACCACCACCTCAGGCCCCTACTCCACCACTACCTCAGGCCCCTACTCCACCACCACCACAGGCCCCTACTCCACCACCACCTCAGGCCCCTACTCCACCACCACCTCAGGCCCCTACTCCACCACCACCTCAGGCCCCTACTCCACCACCACCTCAGGCCCCTACTCCACCACCACCTCAGGCCCCTACTCCACCACTACCTCAGGCCCCTACTCCACCACCACCACAGGCCCCTACTCCACCACCACCTCAGGCCCCTACTCCACCACCACCTCAGGCCCCTACTCCACCACCACCTCAGGCCCCTACTCCACCACCACCTCAGGCCCCTACTCCACCACTACCACAGGCCCCTACTCCACCACCACCTCAGGCCCCTACTCCACCACTACCTCAGGCCCCTACTCCACCACCACCTCAGGCCCCTACTCCACCACTACCTCAGGCCCCTACTCCACCACCACCTCAGGCCCCTACTCCACCACCACCTCAGGCCCCTACTCCACCACCACCTCAGGCCCCTACTCCACCACCACCTCAGGCCCCTACTCCACCACCACCTCAGGCCCCTACTCCACCACCACCTCAGGCCCCTACTCCACCACCACCTCAGGCCCCTACTCCACCACCACCTCAGGCCCCTACTCCACCACCACCTCAGGCCCCTACTCCACCACCACCTCAGGCCCCTACTCCACCACCACCTCAGGCCCCTACTCCACCACCACCTCAGGCCCCTACTCCACCACTACCACATATCTACAGTACTAAATCCATGTTTACATGCGTGTATAGTGCATATGTTATCGTGTGTGTGTGTGTGTGTGTGTGTGTGTGTGTGTGTGTGTGTGTGTGTGTGTGTGTGTGTGTG
This sequence comes from Salvelinus alpinus, assembly GCF_045679555.1. Lineage (NCBI taxonomy): Eukaryota > Metazoa > Chordata > Actinopteri > Salmoniformes > Salmonidae > Salvelinus > Salvelinus alpinus. The sequence goes on along the minus strand of NC_092087.1, from coordinate 115,669,239 downwards.
TGTGTGTGTGTGTGTGTGTGTGTGTGTGTGTGTGTCTGTGTCTGTGTCTGTGTGTGTGTCTCTTCACAGTCCCCGCTGTTCCATAATGTGTATTTTTAGCTGTTTTTTAAAATCTGATTATCCTGCTGCATCAGTTACCAAATGTGGAATAGAGTTCCATGTAGTCATAGCTCTATGTAGTACTGTGCGTCTCCCATAGTCTGTTCTGGACTTGGGGGCTGTGAAGAGACCTCTGGTGGCATGTCTTGTGGGGTATGTATGGGTGTCTGAGCTGTGTGCTAGTAGTTTAAACAGACAGCTCAGTGCATTCAACATGTCAATACCTCTCACAAATACAAGTAGTGATGAAGTTAATATCTCTACTTTGAGCCAGGAGATAGGAAAATTGCAATTGGATCAGAAATGGGCAGCACGGCTTGCCCTTGAATGTACACAGAGTTAACATGAATAATATGCATGTCAAAGTCCCTCTTTGTGGCACCTGACCACAAGACTGAACAGTAGTCCAGGTGCGACAAAACTAGGGCCTGTAGGACCTGTCTTGTTGATAGTGTTGTTAAGAAGGTAGAAACTACGGCCTGTAGGACCTGCCTTGTTGATAGTGTTGTTAAGAAGGTAGAAACTAGGGCCTGTAGGACCTGCCTTGTTGATAGTGTTGTTAAGAAGGTAGAAACTAGGGCCTGTAGGACCTGCCTTGTTGATAGTGTTGTTAAAGAAGGTAGAAACTAGGGCCTGTAGGACCTGCCTTGTTGATAGTGTTGTTAAAGAAGGTAGAAACTAGGGCCTGTAGGACCTGCCTTGTTGATAGTGTTGTTAAAGAAGGTGAAACTAGGGCCTGTAGGACCTGCCTTGTTGATAGTGTTGTTAAAGAAGGTAGAAACTAGGGCCTGTAGGACCTGCCTTGTTGATAGTGTTGTTAAAGAAGGTAGAAACTAGAGTCTGTAGGACCTGCCTTGTTGATAGTGTTGTTAAGAAGGTAGAAACTAGGGCCAGTAGGACCTGCCTTGTTGATAGTGTTGTTAAGAAGGTAGAAACTAGGGCCTGTAGGACCTGCCTTGTTGATAGTGTTGTTAAGAAGGCAGAGCAGTGCTTTATTATGGACAGACTTCTCCCCATCTTAGCTACTGTTGTATCAATATGTTTTGACCATAACAGTTTACAATCCAGGGTTACTCCAAGCAGTTTAGTCAACTCAACTTGCTCAATTTTCACATTATTTATTACAAGATTTAGTGGAGGTTTGTTGGAAGAGAATAGAGACCCTGTCAAAACAAAGATCCTAAACGGTCAAATAAAGATGTTTATTGAAATTACATGGTGCCCAAAGAATATATAATAGTACAAGAAAGTGCCTAAATAAAATGTGAAGAGAACAGTTTGGTCCTCAGGCCATCATCACTGTGAATAGGCACCAGGCTTCTATTTCAATGATAATTACATGTCACATGATCTCAGGCCATGGTCATTGTGAATAGGCACCAGGCTTCTATTTCAATGGTAATTACATGTCACATGATCTCAGGCCATCGTCAGTGTGAATAGGCACCAGGCTTCTATTTCAATGGTAATTACATGTCACATGATGGGGCAACAAAACGCATCAGAACATCTATAAATCAGTACCTAGTACAACAGAATGCATGCTCTACATTATATACCAAATATATAAAAGCGGACAGAGAAACTTCATCATTTATTGCTTATACATGGGAACGTTTCCTCAGAATAAATACAACAGGATGGTATGAGTAGGGAGCTAGAGACACCACTAGATGGAGGTATGGAACACCTATAAGAGGCAATATACCAGCTACAGAAAACAGTCAAATAACACTTCTTCATTCACACCTGATGAGTAGGGAGACACCACTATGTCGTCGCTCTAGTCTTGATGAGACGTCGTCGCTCACAGAACAATTTGTAGTGGGCCTCAAACTCCCTCTACATTTCTACTGAGAGCATCATCAAGCCATTCTTAAGGGGGGGGGGGGGGGTCTCAAACTCCTTCTACATTTCTACTGAGAGAATCATCAAGCCATTCTTTAGGGGGGGGGGGGTCTCAAACTCCCTCTACATTTCTACTGAGAGCATCATTAAGCCATTCTTTAGGGGGGGGTCTCAAACTCCCTCTACATTTCTACTGAGAGCATCATCAAGCCATTCTTTAGGGGGGGGGGGGGGGGTCTCAAACTCCTTCTACATTTCTACTGGGAGAATCATCAAGCCATTCTTTAGGGGGGGGGGGTCTCAAACTCCCTCTACATTTCTACTGGGAGAATCATCAAGCCATTCTTTAGGGGGGGGGGGGTCTCAAACTCCCTCTACATTTCTACTGGGAGAATCATCAAGCCATTCTTTAGGGGGGGGGGGTCTCAAACTCCCTCTACATTTTCAGCCTCTGTTTTACTACTACACATAACAGCTTCAGTCTCAGAAATTGTGTGAACGGAAATCCCTTCTTCAGAACTGTGGGATGTGCACTAGAAGCGTGTAGGATACCGTTCTTGTCTGTAGGTTTTGTGTACTAAGTAGTGGACAAAGACCCGGAGTGAAGGAGCACAAGGGTATCAAGGAAGGATCTTTCACTCAATATATATATTTTACATTGTGACATGATTCATTAAAATACACCTACTACAACATTCTACATTGTGACATCATTAAAATACTCCTTCTACAATGTTAAAACATTCTACATTGTGACATCATTAAAATACTCATACTACAATGTTAAAACATTCTACATTGTGACATCATTAGAATACTGCTACTACAATGTTAAAACATTCTACATTGTGACATCATTAAAATGCTCCTACTACAATGTTAAAAACATTCTACATTGTGACATTAAAATACTCCTTCTAGAATGTAAAAAAAATCTACATTGTGACATCATTAAAATACTCCTGCTACAATGTTAAAATATTCTACATTGTGACCTTATTTCATTGATATTGAGAAACAACTCCATGTATTTTCTGATGTTTGATCAGAGATCTTTTACTAGAGTATCTCTTGTCACATTGATCACAGCTACAATATTTATTTCCTGTGTGTGTTCTCTGGTGTGATAGTTGAAATCCATGTGGGAAGAATTTTACTCTATGAGGATTCTATCCTGTGTGTGTTCTCTGGTGCATAGACAGATGGCTAGATGTAGTAAAACACTTCCCACATTGAGCACAGCTATAAGGTTTCTCTCCTGTGTGTGTTCTCTGGTGTATAGTCAGACTGCTAGATGTAACAAAACTCTTCCCACATTGAGTACAGCTATAAGGTTTCTCTCCGGTGTGTGTTCTCTGGTGTATAGTCAAGCGGCTAGATGTAACAAAACACTTCCCACATTGATCACAGCTATGAGATTTCTCTCCTGTGTGTGTTCTCTGGTGTATAGTCAGCTGGCTAGATGTAACAAAACTCTTCCCACATTGATCACAGCTATAAGGTTTCTCTCCTGTGTGTGTTCTCTGGTGTATAGTCAGGCTGCTTGAGTGAGTAAAGCTCTTCCCACATTGATCACAGCTATAAGGCTTCTCTCCTGTGTGTGTTCTCTGATGTGATTTTAAATGTCCTGACGAAACAAATCTCTTTCCACAGTCAGAGCAGTGGTAAGGTTTCACTCCGGTGTGTGTTCTCTGGTGTGTAGTTAGCCGTCTAGATTCAGTAAAGCTCTTCCCACATTGATAACAGCTATAAGGTTTCTCTCCAGTGTGAATTCTCTGGTGTGATTGTAATGTAGATGATTTTGAAAAGCTCTTCCCACAGTCAGAGCAGCTATAAGGTTTCTCTCCGGTGTGAATTCTCTGGTGTGATTGTAATGTAGATGATTTTGAAAAGCTCTTCCCACAGTCAGAGCAGCTATAAGGTTTCTCTCCTGTATGGATTCTCTGATGTATTTTAAGGTCTGCTGAAGAGGTGAATCTCTTCTCACAGTCAGAGCAACAGTGGGGTTTCTCGCCAGTGTGTATTCTCAGGTGTGCTGTCATGCTGCGTGAGTGAGCAAAACTCTTCCCACATTGATTACAGCTATAAGGCTTATCTCCTGTGTGTGTTCTCTGGTGCAAAGTCAGCTGGCTAGATGTAGAAAAATTCATCCCACATTGATCACAGATATAAGGATTCTCTCCTGTGTGTGTTCTCTGGTGTATAGTCAGACGGCTTGACGAAGAAAAACTCTTTCCACATTGACAACAACTATAAGGTTTCTCTCCTGTGTGTGTCCTCTGGTGTGTTTTCAGGCTGCTTGGAACATTAAAACTCTTCCCACACTGATCACAGCTATACGGTTTCTCTCCTGTATGGATTCTCTGGTGTCTTATAAGGTCTGCCGAAGAGGTAAGTCTCTTCCCACAGTCAGAGCAGCAGTGAGATTTATCATCTGTGTGAATTCTCTGGTGTAGTTTTAGTGAATCTGATCTTGAGTAACTCTTCCCACAGTCAGCGCAGCAGTGAGGTGTCTTTCCTGTGGGTCTCCGCTGGGGTTTCTCGAGGTGTTCTGATGTGGACAGACTATTCTCTGCCTCGTCAGCATCATGATGTTGTTGAGGCTCCCCAGAGGATCCACGATAGTCCCGTCTCTCTCCTGTGTGAATGACAAAGTCAGACAGATGGTTAAAGGCCCACAACAGCAGAAATCCACTGTAGAAGGTGATGCCAACAGCGTAGCCATGATGTATGTTGTACAACAATTGATGTCTGTAATGAATGTTTAAATTATTTGACACATTTAGTCTTGTTTTCACATCAGTAGTAAAATACTGTCTATTTGACACATTTAGTCTTGTTTTCACATCAGTAGTAAAATACTGTCTATTTGACACATTTAGTCTTGTTTTCACATCAGTAGTAAAATACTGTCTATTTGACACATTTAGTCTTGTTTTCATGTCAGTAGTAAAATACTGTCTATTTGACACATTTAGTCTTGTTTTCACATCAGTAGTAAAATACTGTCTATTTGACACATTTAGTCTTGTTTTCACATCAGTAGTAAAATACTGTCTATTTGACACATTTAGTCTTGTTTTCACATCAGTAGTAAAATACTGTCTATTTGACACATTTAGTCTTGTTTTCACGTCAGTAGTAAAATACTGTCTATTTGACACATTTAGTCTTGTTTTCACATCAGTAGTAAAATACTGTCTATTTGAGGTAAAAGGTGATTGCCCGTGATGTTTTACAACAATTTAATTCTGTAATGAAATGTTTAAAATGCTTTTACAAACTTATTTGAAAACTGTCTTAAAACTTCTTGTCAATAGGGGGGCGCTATTTTCACTTTGGAAAAAATCGTGCACAATTTAAACGGCCTCGTACTCTATTCTAGATCATACAATATGCATATTATTATTACTATTGGATAGAAAACACTCTCGAGTTTCTAAAACGGTTTGAATTATATCTGTGAGTAAAACAGAACTCATTTGGCAGCAAACTTCCAGATAGGAAGTGAAAATTCTGAAAATGGGGCTCTGTTTCAGGGCCTGCATATTCAACTGGCTTATATTTATCGATATGCATGCACTTCATACGCCTTCCACTAGATGTCAACAGGCAGTGGAAGGTGGAATGGGGTGTCTAGCTTGATCTGAGGTCGAACAAGAGCTTTTGGAGTGCCAGGTCAGGAATTTCCTTTCTCTACCAAGGCGCGCGAAGCACCTCGATATTGTCTTCTGATAAGCGTTCGGTTTACACGGCGAATATCTCGGCTCTGATTTTATTTGATACATGTAATAATAACATCGTAAAGTAGGTTTTTTCAACCGAGTTTTATCAGATTATTCAACGTTTATTGGGACTTTTGGAGTTTTCCGTTCTTTGCGTCGAGAGAAAATGGGAACGTTATCAACATTGGCTAGCATTGTGGCGCGAATTCGACAGAAGATTTATGATGTTATTTCGTATTTCTGTGGAAAATGTTGATTCCTACTCTCTGCCGTTTTGGCGAGCGCTGTCTCGCAATAACGCAAGCTGTTTGTTATGGTAAAGTTATTTTTAAAAATCTAACACGGCGGTTGCATTAAGAACCAGTGTATCTTTCATTTGCCATACAAGTATTTTTATGTAAAGTTTATGATGAGTTCTTTGGTCAGATTAGGTGAGTGTCCAAAATATCTCTGGAGATTCTGGTGAATCGATGCTACGTATTCACAATGTCAGGATTATATAATATTATATAATTATATATAATCAGGATTTATAGCTCTAAATATGCACATCATCCCGGATCCGGGATGGGTATCACTGAAAGGTTAAGGACATTCAAGTGAGCAACAACAGCCATATTGTCTTGTTTTTGTCACAGTAGTATATAGTGGATGATTCTAGAAATAAGTTAATACAGCTGTTAAAAACCCTAAATACTAATTCACCACCGTGGGGGAAAACTCAGGGGAGTTCTCATAGACTGACAGCAAAAATAGCCTCCATTTACAGGTTGCTTATGAGTGAATTTCACACTACTTTTGGATTATAATTGTAAAGGCTCGTTCATGCCATTGTTTCAAATCAACTGCTTTATACTTTTAAAAAAACTTGAATTTCAACCAGAAAAATCTCTTTGGATAGCTTTGCTGACAGTCTATGTCAATAAGCGTTAGCATTCCAGCTAACAGCTTTGCTACCAGCCTATGTCAATAGGCGTTAGCATTCTAGCTAACAGCTTTGCTACCAGCCTTTGTCAATAAGCGTTAGCATACTAGCTAACAGCTTTGCTTCCAGCCTATGTCAATAAGCGTTAGCATTCTAGCTAACAGCTTTGCCTCCAGCCTATGTCAATAAGCGTTAGCATTCTATCTAACAGCTTTGCTTCCAGCCTATGTCAATAAGCGTTAGCATACTAGCTAACAGCTTTGCCTCCAGCCTATGTCAATAAGCGTTAGCATTCTAGCTAACAGCTTTGCTTCCAGCCTATGTCAATAAGCGTTAGCATTCTATCTAACAGCTTTGCTTCCAGCCTATGTCAATAAGCGTTAGCATTCTAGCTAACAGCTTTGCTTCCAGCCTATGTCAATAAGCGTTAGCATACTAGCTAACAGCTTTGCCTCCAGCCTATGTCAAGAAGCGTTAGCATTCTAGCTAACAGCTTTGCTTCCAGCCTATGTCAATAAGCGTTAGCATACTAGCTAACAGCTTTGCCTCCAGCCTATGTCAATAAGCGTTAGCATTCTAGCTAACAGTGCATTCTAGCTAACAGCTTTGCCTCCAGCCTATGTCAATAAGCGTTAGCATTCTATCTAACAGCTTTGCTTCCAGCCTATGTCAATAAGCGTTAGCATACTAGCTAACAGCTTTGCTTCCAGCCTATATCAATAATCGTTAGCATACTAGCTAACAGCGTTGCTTCCAGCCTATGTCAATAAGCGTTAGCATTCTAGCTAACAGCTTTGCCTCCAGCCTATGTCAATAAGCGTTAGCATTCTAGCTAATAGCTTTGCTTCCAGCCTATGTCAATAAGCGTTAGCATACTAGCTAACAGCTTTGCTTCCAGCCTATATCAATAATCGTTAGCATACTAGCTAACAGCTTTGCTTCCAGCCTATATCAATAATCGTTAGCATACTAGCTAACAGCGTTGCTTCCAGCATATGTCAATAAGCGTTAGCATTCTAGCTAACAGCTTTGCCTCCAGCCTATGTCAATAAGCGTTAGAATTCTAGCTAACAGCTTTGCCTCCAGCCTATGTCAATAAGCGTTAGAATTCTAGCTAACAGCTTTGCCTCCAGCCTAGCGTTAGCATTTAAGCTAACAACTGCTGCATCCAAAATACATGTTGTAACGACCCTGCCGCTTGAGCCTGCTTTTGCGGCACAGTCGATAGCACGCCAGGCCTCGGGCTAGAAGGTCGAGGGTTCGAGACCTGCTCACTGCCTGTTTCATTACAATATTTTGCAATTATCACAACCAAATAGTCATAACTTCACCTAACAATAACATAGACCTACTGTAGGACCCATAACTTCACCTAACAACAACATAGACCTACTGTAGGACCCCTAACTTACAACATAGACCTAGGACTATAAATCATTTAATATTCCAGGTGAAACATGGACAATAAAATGTATTTGTCATGACATTTCATAACCTGATCACCAGATAATTTTGTGAATAATCCCACTAGGCTACTCTGTAATGTGTTGTCATTCTAAACGTCCTGAATAAAGTAAAATAGCTCTGTGTGTTGTACAATAGCCTATTGTTAGGAATTTTGTTAATAAATAGTTAAAACAATTTAATTCCACTAACACCTATCCATCAAGGAACAGTTCTCTACACATTATGAGCTAAGTATCTCTGTGTGTCCAAACTGACACAGAAACATTTGAAAACATTAACACATTACCTTGATGCTTTCTCAGTTAAATCTAACTGACCCTGCTGTAAACCAAATCAAATGTTATTTGTCACATGCGCCGAATACAACAGGTGTAGACCTCACAGTGAAATGCTGACTGACCAGCCCTTAACCAACAGGTGTAGACCTCACAGTGAAATGCAGACTGACCAGCCCTTAACCAACAGGTGTAGACCTCACAGTGAAATGCTGACTGACCAGCCCTTAACCTACAGGTGTAGACCTCACAGTGAAATGCTGACTGACCAGCCCTTAACCAACAGGTATAGACCTCACAGTGAAATCTTTGGAGGGAACTGAAAGTCCGTATTGCCCAGCGACAGCCCCGAAACCTGAAGGATCTGGAGAAGGTCTGTATGGAGGAGTGGGCCAAAATCCCTGCTGTAAATCAACCAGACTCTGCTGTAAATCAACCAGACTACACCCTGCTGTAAATCAACCAGACCCTGCTGTAAATCAACCAGACTCTGCTGTAAATCAACCAGACTACACCCTGCTGTAAATCAACCAGACTACACCCTGCTGTAAATCAACCAGACCCTGCTGTAAATCAACCAGACCCTGCTGTAAATCAACCAGACCCTGCTGTAAATCAACCAGGCCCTGCTGTAAATCAACCAGACCCTGCTGTAAATCAACCAGACTACACTCTGCTGTAAATCATTCCAACTAGACCCTGCCGTAAATCAACCAGACTGGACCCTGCTGTAAATGATGACAGTATTGATGTTGGTGTTCTGAATCAATTCAAAATGACTCTTTATTGAAGAGCCAGGCTAATGACAGAACTGATGTTGGTGTTCTGAATCAATTCAAAATGACTCTTTATTGAAGAGCCAGGTTAATGACAGTATTGACCTGGTGTTCTGAATCAATTCAAAATGACTCTTTATTGAAGAGCCAGGCTAATGACAGAACTGATGTTGGTGTTCTGAATCAATTCAAAATGACTCTTTATTGAAGAGCCAGGTTAATGACAGTATTGACTTGGTGTTCTGAATCAATTCAAAATGACTCTTTATTGAAGAGCCAGGTTAATGACAGTATTGATGTTGGTGTTCTGAATCAATTCAAAATGACTCTTTATTGAAGAGCCAGGTTAATAACAGTACTGACTTGGTGCTCTGAATCAATTCAAAATGACTCTTTATTGAAGAGCCAGGTTAATGACAGTATTGATGTTAGTGTTCTGAATCAATTCAAAATGACTCTTTATTGAAGAGCCAGGTTAATGACAGTATTGATGTTGGTGTTCTGAATCAATTCAAAATGACTCTTTATTGAAGAGCCAGGTTAATGACAGAACTGACTTGGTGTACACATGTACACTGCTGCTAGTCACTGTTTATTATCTATGCACAGTCACTTCACCCCTACCTACATGTACATATTACCTCAACTAACCTGTACCCCCGCACATTGACTCAATATCCCCTGTATATAGCCTCCACACTGACTCGGTATCCCCTGTATATAGCCTCCACATTGACTCGGTACCCCCTGTATATAGCCTCCACACTGACTCGGTACCCCCTGTATATAGCCTCCACACTGACTCGGTACCCCCTGTATATAGCCTCCACACTGACTCAGTACCCCCTGTATATAGCCTCCACACTGACTCGGTACCGGTATCTCCTGTATATAGCCTCCACACTGACTCGGTACCCCCTGTATATAGCCTCCCCACTGACTCGGTACCCCCTGTATATAGCCTCCCCACTGACTCGGTAACCCCTGTATATAGCCTCGTTATTGGTATTTTATTGTGTTACTTTAGCTTATTTGCTAAATATTTTCTCAACTCTTCTTGAACTGCAATGTATTGGGGTGGCAGGTAGCCTAGTGGTTAGAGCGTTGGACTAGTAAACAAAAGGTTGCTGGATCGAATCCCCGAGCTGACAAGGTAAACATCTGTCGTTCTGCCCCCTGAACAAGACAGTTAACCCACTGTTCCCCGGAAGGCCGTCATTGAAAATAAGAATTTGTTCTAAAACTGACTTGCCTAGTTAAATAAAGGTACAATTCAATGTTGATTAAGGGCTTGTAAGTAAGCATTTCATGGTAAGGTCTACACTTGTTGTATTCGGCGCATGTGACAAATACAGTTTGATTTGATAGCATATTTTGTGGATATGAATGACTATTTCTTGCCAATTAAAAGTCTGGGTATTTTTCATAGCTTTTGTCACATCAGTTGAACAACTGCGGAGTAAATGCCCCTGTTTTTAGGACAGTACTTACTGGTGTTAATCAGATCGCCTGTGTCCTCGTCTTTCAATGTGACAGTTATCTCCCCTTCCTTCTTCACTCCAAAAACCTCATCCTCCTCTTTCTCTTCCTCCTCTTCTTTTACTGTAACATCCTCCTCCTCTTTCACTCTGAACGCGTCTTCCTCTTCTTTCACTGTAACGTCTTTCTCTTCTTCTTTCACTGTAACAGCCTCACCCTCTACCTCTTGTTTTACTGTGACATCCTCTTCTTCCTTCTCCTCTTTCACGACAACGTTCAGCCACAGACCCTCTTTCTCCGTCCAGCAGACCTCCTCTTCTTCAACAGGAGACGAGTAGCTTGGTGAACTCATGGTCGGGGATGTTAGCTAACAGTTAGCTAACTAGGCTAATGCTAACTTAACAAGCTAGCTAGCTGAACCTAAATAGGAAATTAAATGGGATAATTAGCTAAACGACAGAAATGTGTTCAAAACACAGTGGCTCATATACCAGAAAGCGTCTAAAGAGCTTGAACGTTTCCGCTATGTTGGCTAGCAAGCTACGGAGATGGCTGACGAGCTGTTGTTGGTTTTCTTCTTTGAGTTTTTATCGGCGGATCGCAACCGACCGAGAGGTGTAAACACCGCCCCCTACTGTACTGGAGTGTGAGGCCGGGTATTAATACCGCTATATTCTTCTCTTATCTAAACCTGCATTTCTAACTAAACTACTCCCATCACCACCACACAATCTTTTCTCATTTCGTATGTATATTTGTTATATATTTTTTATTTAACTTTTATTTAACTAGGCATGTCAGTATTCACACTGTATTCTATTCTACTGTATTTTTTGTCAATGCCACTCTGACATTGATTGTCCTTGTATTTATATATTTCTTGAATTCCATTATTTAACTTTTAGATTTGTGTGGGTAATGACTGAATGGTAGAGGAAATGGTTGACCATGTATTATTATGTTGTTAAATGTAATGATGTAGGGAGAGGTTCAAATAAAAATCGAAATTGTATTGGGTCACATACACATACTACAGTGCAGTAATATCTAACTAAATGCTTGTGTTCCTAGCTCCAACAGTGCAGTAATATCTAACTAAATGCTTTGTGTTTCTAGCTCCAACAGTGCAGTAATATCTAACTAAATGCTTGTGTTCCTAGCTCCAACAGTGCAGTAATACCTAGCGAACTGCTTGTGTTCCTAGCTCCAACAGTGCAGTAATATCTAACTAAATGCTTGTGTTCCTTGCTCCAACAGTGCAGTAATATCTAACTAAATGCTTGTGTTCCTAGCTCCAACAGTGCAGTAATATCTAACTAAATGCTTGTGTTCCTAGCTCCAACAGTGCAGTAGTATCTAACTAAATGCTTGTGTTCCTAGCTCCAACAGGTCAGTAATATCTAACGAAATGCTTGTGTTCCTAGCTCCAACAGTAATATCTAACTAAATGCTTGTGTTCCTAGCTCCAACAGGTCAGTAATATCTAACTAAATGCTTGTGTTCCTAGCTCCAACAGTAATATCTAACTAAATGCTTGTGTTCCTAGCTCCAACAGGTCAGTAATATCTAACGAAATGCTTGTGTTCCTAGCTCCAACAGTGCAGTAGTATCTAACTAAATGCTTGTGTTCCTAGCTCCAACAGTGCAGTAATATCTAACTAAATGCTTGTGTTCCTAGCTCCAACAGTGCAATAGTATCTAACTAAATGCTTGTGTTCCTAGCTCCAACAGTGCAGTAATATCTAACTAAATGCTTGTGTTCCTAGCTCCAACAGTGCAGTAATATCTAACTAAATGATTGTGTTCCTAGCTCCAACAGTGCAGTAATATCTAACTAAATGCTTGTGTTCCTTGCTCCAACAGTGCAGTAATATCTAACTAAATGCTTGTGTTCCTAGCTCCAACAGTGCAGTAATATCTAACTAAATGCTTGTGTTCCTAGCTCCAACAGTGCAGTAGTATCTAACTAAATGCTTGTGTTCCTAGCTCCAACAGGTCAGTAATATCTAACGAAATGCTTGTGTTCCTAGCTCCAACAGTAATATCTAACTAAATGCTTGTGTTCCTAGCTCCAACAGGTCAGTAATATCTAACTAAATGCTTGTGTTCCTAGCTCCAACAGTAATATCTAACTAAATGCTTGTGTTCCTAGCTCCAACAGGTCAGTAATATCTAACGAAATGCTTGTGTTCCTAGCTCCAACAGTACAGTAATATCTAACGAAATGCTTGTGTTCCTAGCTCCAACAGTAATATCTAACTAAATGCTTGTGTTTCTAGCTCCAACAGTGCAGTAATATCTAACGAAATGCTTGTGTTCCTAGCTCCAACAGTGCAGTAATATCTAACTAAATGCTTGTGTTTCTAGCTCCAACAGTGCAGTAATACCTAACTAAATGCTTGTGTTCCTAGCTCCAACAGTGCAGTAGTATGTAACTAAATGCTTGTGTTCCTAGCTCCAACAGTGCAGTAGTATCTAACTAAATGCTTGTGTTCCTAGGTGCCAGGACAACAACCTCTCCCTCAACGACGAGACAGCCTATAAGGGAGGAGGTCAGAGACCTGGCCATGTGGTGCCAGGACAACAACCTCTCCCTCAACGACGAGACAGCCTATAAGGGAGGAGGTCAGAGACCTGGCCATGTGGTGCCAGGACAACAACCTCTCCCTCAACGATGAGACAGCCTATAGGGAGGAGGTCAGAGACCTGGCCGTGTGGTGCCAGGACAACAACCTCTCCCTCTACGATGAGACAGCCTATAGGGAGGAGGTCAGAGACCTGGCCGTGTGGTGCCTGGACAACAACCTCTCCCTCTACGATGAGACAGCCTATAGGGAGGAGGTCAGAGACCTGGCAGTGTGGTGCCAGGACAACAACCTCTCTCTCAGCAACGATGAGACAGCCTATAGGGAGGAGGTCAGAGACCTGGCCGTGTGGTGCCAGGACAACAACCTCTCCATCAACGATGAGACAGCCTATAGGGAGGAGGTCAGAGACCTGGCCGTGTGGTGCCAGGACAACAACCTCTCCCTCAACGATGAGACAGCCTATAGGGAGGAGGTCAGAGACCTGGCCGTGTGGTGCCAGGACAACAACCTCTCCCTCAACGATGAGACAGCCTATAGGGAGGAGGTCAGAGACCTGGCCGTGTGGTACCAGGACAACAACCTCTCCCTCAACGATGAGGCAGCCTATAGGGAGGAGGTCAGAGACCTGGCCGTGTGGTGCCAGGACAACAACCTCTCCCTCAACGATGAGACAGCCTATAGGGAGGAGGTCAGAGACCTGGCCGTGTGGTGCCAGGACAACAACCTCTCCATCAACGATGAGGCAGCCTATAGGGAGGAGGTCAGAGACCTGGCCGTGTGGTACCAGGACAACAACCTCTCCCTCAACGTGATCAACACAAAGGAGATGATTGAGTGAACAGGGAGTACAGGAGGGGACTGAGCACGCACCCCTTAGGGGCCCCCCGTGTTGAGGAGCAGCGTGGCGGATGTGTTGTTACCTACCCTCACCACCTGGGGGCGGCCCATCAGGAAGTCCAGGATCCAGTTGCAGAGGGAGGTGTTTAGTCCCAGGGTCCTTAGCTTAGTGATGAGCTTTGAGGGTACTATGGTGTTGAACGCTGAGCTGTAGTCAATGAATAGCATTCTCACATAGGTGTTCCTTTTGCCCAGGTGGGAAAGGGCAGTGTGGAGTGCAATAGAGATGGCATCATCATTAACAGACAGGTTTACACATCACTGCGACATTATTACATCAACATTAACAGACAGGTTTACACATCACTGGGACAATATTACATCATCATTAACAGACAGGTTTACACATCACTGGGACATCATTAACAGACAGGTTTACACATCACTGGGACATTATTACATCATCATTAACAGACAGGTTTACACATCACTGGGACATTATTACATCATCATTAACAGACAGGTTTAAACATCACTGAGACATTATTACATCAACATTAACAGACAGGTTTACACATCACTGGGACATTATTACATCATCATTAACAGACAGGTTTACACATCACTGGGACATTATTACATCATCATTAACGGACAGGTTTAAACATCACTGAGACATTGTTACATCATCATTAACAGACAGGTTTACACATCACTGGGACATTATTACATCATCATTAACAGACAGGTTTACACATCACTGGGACATTGTTACATCATCATTAAGAGACAGGTTTACACTTCACTGAGACATTATTACATCATCATTAACAGACAGGTTTACACATCACTGGGACATTATTACATCATCACTGGGACATAGTGATGTGCCCATGAGTAAACATTTCACTACACCGTTTAGCCTACATCGATTCGATTCGATTATTCAGTACAAAGGTACAAACCTTGATTTCCATCTAAATCAACAGACTGATTGTGTCTGTATCTGTGTAGCAGCAGATTAATACGCTGCGATCTCATGTGAGGATGACATCATGAGAACAGGTGGCAGAGAAGATGGAAACCCCCCCTGAGTTCGACAGGACGGCCATTTTTCTACAGGAGAAACAAACGTCTGTTATTGGAGGTTAGAAAGACACACTGGAGAGATGATATTTCGGATATGATCAGTCGATGCAGATAAAACTAACATTCTGTAATGTTTTTTAACCTTTATTTAACTTGTCAAGTCAATTCATTCGGATATTAAAAGCCAACTGACATTTACTCCTGAGGTGCTGACCTGTTGCACCCTCGACAACCACTGTGATTATTATTATTTGACCCTGCTGGTCATCTATGAACATTTGAACATCTTGGCCATGTTCTGTTATAATCTCCACCCAGCACAGCCAGCAGAGGACTGGCCACCCCTCATAGCCTGGTTCCTCTCTATGTTTCTTCCTAGGTTTTGGCCTTTCTAGGGAGTTTTTCCTAGCCACCGTGCTTCTACACCTGCATTGTTTGCTGTTTGGGGTTTTAGGCTGGGTTTCTGTACAGCACTTTGTGATATCAGCTGATGTAAGAAGGGCTTTATAAATACATTTGATTTGATTTGAATGAAAAACAAATTCTTCTTTACAATTTTGGCCGAGGAACAGTGGGTTAACTGGTCTAGGAACAGTGGGTTAACTGGTCTAGGAACAGTGGGTTAACTGGTCTAGGAACAGTGGGTTAACTGGTCTAGGAACAGTGGGTTAACTGGTCTAGGAACAGTGGGTTAACTGGTCTAGGAACAGTGGGTTAACTGGTCTAGGAACAGTGGGTTAACTGGTCTAGGAACAGTGGGTTAACTGGTCTAGGAACAGTGGGTTAACTGGTCTAGGAACAGTGGGTTAACTGGTCTAGGAACAGTGGGTTAACTGGTCTAGGAACAGTGGGTTAACTGGTCTAGGAACAGTGGGTTAACTGGTCTAGGAACAGTGGGTTAACTGGTCGAGGAACAGTGGGTTAACTGGTCTAGGAACAGTGGGTTAACTGGTCTAGGAACAGTGGGTTAACTGGTCTAGGAACAGTGGGTTAACTGGTCTAGGAACAGTGGGTTAACTGGTCTAGGAACAGTGGGTTAACTGGTCTAGGAACAGTGGGTTAACTGGTCTAGGAACAGTGGGTTAACTGGTCTAGGAACAGTGGGTTAACTGGTCTAGGAACAGTGGGTTAACTGGTCTAGGAACAGTGGGTTAACTGGTCTAGGAACAGTGGGTTAACTGGTCTAGGAACAGTGGGTTAACTGGTCTAGGAACAGTGGGTTAACTGGTCTAGGAACAGTGGGTTAACTGGTCTAGGAACAGTGGGTTAACTGGTCTAGGAACAGTGGGTTAACTGGTCTAGGAACAGTGGGTTAACTGGTCTAGGAACAGTGGGTTAACTGGTCTAGGAACAGTGGGTTAACTGGTCTAGGAACACTGGGTTAACTGGTCTAGGAACAGTGGGTTAACTGGTCTAGGAACAGTGGGTTAACTGGTCTAGGAACAGTGGGTTAACTGGTCTAGGAACAGTGGGTTAACTGGTCTAGGAACAGTGGGTTAACTGGTCTAGGAACAGTGGGTTAACTGGTCTAGGAACAGTGGGTTAACTGGTCTAGGAACAGTGGGTTAACTGGTCTAGGAACAGTGGGTTAACTGGTCTAGGAACAGTGGGTTAACTGGTCTAGGAACAGTGGGTTAACTGGTCTAGGAACAGTGGGTTAACTGGTCTAGGAACAGTGGGTTAACTGGTCTAGGAACAGTGGGTTAACTGGTCTAGGAACAGTGGGTTAACTGGTCTAGGAACAGTGGGTTAACTGGTCTAGGAACAGTGGGTTAACTGGTCTAGGAACAGTGGGTTATCTGGTCTAGGAACAGTGGGTTATCTGGTCTAGGAACAGTGGGTTATCTGGTCTAGGAACAGTGGGTTAACTGGTCTAGGAACAGTGGGTTAACTGGTCTAGGAACAGTGGGTTAACTGGTCTAGGAACAGTGGGTTAACTGGTCTAGGAACAGTGGGTTAACTGGTCTAGGAACAGTGGGTTAACTGGTCTAGGAACAGTGGGTTAACTGGTCTAGGAACAGTGGGTTAACTGGTCTAGGAACAGTGGGTTAACTGGTCTAGGAACAGTGGGTTAACTGGTCTAGGAACAGTGGGTTAACTGGTCTAGGAACAGTGGGTTAACTGGTCTAGGAACAGTGGGTTAACTGGTCTAGGAACAGTGGGTTAACTGGTCTAGGAACAGTGGGTTAACTGGTCTAGGAACAGTGGGTTAACTGGTCTAGGAACAGTGGGTTAACTGGTCTAGGAACAGTGGGTTAACTGGTCTAGGAACAGTGGGTTAACTGGTCTAGGAACAGTGGGTTAACTGGTCTAGGAACAGTGGGTTAACTGGTCTAGGAACAGTGGGTTAACTGGTCTAGGAACAGTGGGTTAACTGGTCTAGGAACAGTGGGTTAACTGGTCTAGGAACAGTGGGTTAACTGGTCTAGGAACAGTGGGTTATCTGGTCTAGGAACAGTGGGTTATCTGGTCTAGGAACAGTGGGTTATCTGGTCTAGGAACAGTGGGTTAACTGGTCTAGGAACAGTGGGTTAACTGGTCTAGGAACAGTGGGTTAACTGGTCTAGGAACAGTGGGTTAACTGGTCTAGGAACAGTGGGTTAACTGGTCTAGGAACAGTGGGTTAACTGGTCTAGGAACAGTGGGTTAACTGGTCTAGGAACAGTGGGTTAACTGGTCTAGGAACAGTGGGTTAACTGGTCTAGGAACAGTGGGTTAACTGGTCTAGGAACAGTGGGTTAACTGGTCTAGGAACAGTGGGTTAACTGGTCTAGGAACAGTGGGTTAACTGGTCTAGGAACAGTGGGTTAACTGGTCTAGGAACAGTGGGTTAACTGGTCTAGGAACAGTGGGTTAACTGGTCTAGGAACAGTGGGTTAACTGGTCTAGGAACAGTGGGTTAACTGGTCTAGGAACAGTGGGTTAACTGGTCTAGGAACAGTGGGTTAACTGGTCTAGGAACAGTGGGTTAACTGGTCGAGGAACAGTGGGTTAACTGGTCGAGGAACAGTGGGTTAACTGGTCTAGGAACAGTGGGTTAACTGGCCTAGGAACAGTGGGTTAACTGGTCTAGGAACAGTGGGTTAACTGGTCTAGGAACAGTGGGTTAACTGGTCTAGGAACAGTGGGTTAACTGGTCTAGGAACAGTGGGTTAACTGGTCTAGGAACAGTGGGTTAACTGGTCTAGGAACAGTGGGTTAACTGGCCGAGGAACAGTGGGTTAACTGGCCGAGGAACAGTGGGTTAACTGGTCTAGGAACAGTGGGTTAACTGGTCTAGGAACAGTGGGTTAACTGGTCTAGGAACAGTGGGTTAACTGGTCTAGGAACAGTGGGTTAACTGGTCTAGGAACAGTGGGTTAACTGGTCTAGGAACAGTGGGTTAACTGGTCTAGGAACAGTGGGTTAACTGGTCTAGGAACAGTGGGTTAACTGGTCTAGGAACAGTGGGTTAACTGGTCTAGGAACAGTGGGTTAACTGGTCTAGGAACAGTGGGTTAACTGGTCTAGGAACAGTGGGTTAACTGGTCTAGGAACAGTGGGTTAACTGGTCTAGGAACAGTGGGTTAACTGGTCTAGGAACAGTGGGTTAACTGGTCTAGGAACAGTGGGTTAACTGGTCTAGGAACAGTGGGTTAACTGGTCTAGGAACAGTGGGTTAACTGGTCTAGGAACAGTGGGTTAACTGGTCTAGGAACAGTGGGTTAACTGGTCTAGGAACAGTGGGTTAACTGGTCTAGGAACAGTGGGTTAACTGGTCTAGGAACAGTGGGTTAACTGGCCGAGGAACAGTGGGTTAACTGGTCTAGGAACAGTGGGTTAACTGGTCTAGGAACAGTGGGTTAACTGGTCTAGGAACAGTGGGTTAACTGGTCTAGGAACAGTGGGTTAACTGGTCTAGGAACAGTGGGTTAACTGGTCTAGGAACAGTGGGTTAACTGGTCTAGGAACAGTGGGTTAACTGCCTTGTTCAGGGGCAGAACGACAGATTTTTACCTTGTCAGCTCAGGGATTCAATCCACCAACCTGTCGGTTACTGGCCCAACGGTCTAACCACTAGGCTACCTGCCACCCTGTTAATGATAATGTAATTACAATGTCCCAGTGATGCGTATACCCATGGCTGATTCCAGGGGACGCTGGTCACTAGAATGGGCTGGGAAAGACACTGGGCCACACTCACGCTATATAGCTAGCTAGGTTAGCTAGAAAAGCAAAATGGCCCATCTGGTTAGCATCTAAAACAGCTAGCTACCTAGCTAACGTTAGTGAGAGAGAATTAGCAAGCCACAATGGAGCCGAATTGAATATAATCTAGCTAGCTAGCTAGATTTAGCTAGCTGCTGTCACCATATAGCTAGCTACAGTTAGTTCATTAACTCAACTTTTAACTCAACCTTCCATAGCAGTCTGTCCTGTAGCTACATTCTATAGCTTTACACTCAACCTTCCATAGCAGTCTGTCCTGTAGCTACATTATATAGCTTTAACTCAACCTTCCATAGCAGTCTGTGTTGTAGCTACATTCTATAGCTTTACACTCAACCTTCCATAGCAGTCTGTGTTGTAGCTACATTATATAGCTTTAACTCAACCTTCCATAGCAGTCTGTGTTGTAGCTACATTCTATAGCTTTACACTCAACCTTCCATAGCAGTCTGTGTTGTAGCTACATTATATAGCTTTACACTCAACCTTCCATAGCAGTCTGTGTTGTAACTACATTCTATAGCTTTACACTCAACTTTCCATAGCAGTCTGTGTTGTAGCTACATTATATAGCTTTACACTCAACCTTCCATAGCAGTCTGTCCTGTAACTACATTCTATAGCTTTACACTCAACCTTCCATAGCAGTCTG
Source organism: Salvelinus alpinus (assembly GCF_045679555.1). NCBI lineage: Eukaryota > Metazoa > Chordata > Actinopteri > Salmoniformes > Salmonidae > Salvelinus > Salvelinus alpinus. The sequence continues at coordinate 115,649,270 of NC_092087.1, read as the reverse complement.
TGTTGTAGCTACATTCTATAGCTTTTAACTCAACCTTCCATAGCAGTCTGTGTTGTAGCTACATTCTATAGCTTTACACTCAACCTTCCATAGCAGTCTGTCCTGTAACTACATTCTATAGCTTTACACTCAACCTTCCATAGCAGTCTGTCCTGTAACTACATTCTATAGCTTTACACTCAACCTTCCATAGCAGTCTGTGTTGTAGCTACATTCTATAGCTTTACACTCAACCTTCCATAGCAGTCTGTGTTGTAACTACATTATATAGCTTTAACTCAACCTTCCATAGCAGTCTGTGTTGTAGCTACATTATATAGCTTTACACTCAACCTTCCATAGCAGTCTGTGTTGTAACTACATTCTATAGCTTTACACTCAACCTTCCATAGCAGTCTGTGTTGTAGCTACATTATATAGCTTTACACTCAACCTTCCATAGCAGTCTGTGTTGTAACTACATTATATAGCTTTAACTCAACCTTCCATAGCAGTCTGTGTTGTAGCTACATTCTATAGCTTTAACTCAACCTTCCATAGCAGTCTGTGTTGTAGCTACATTATATAGCTTTACACTCAACCTTCCATAGCAGTCTGTGTTGTAACTACATTCTATAGCTTTAACTCAACCTTCCATAGCAGTCTGTGTTGTAGCTACATTCTATAGCTGTCACTCAACCTTCCAACTAACTGCCTGTAGCTCAGGACCTGAATTAAGGAAATGCATTTTCTTGATACAATTTGAAAGGAAACACTTTGCAGTTGTAGAAAAGTGAAATGAATGTAGGAGACACATTAGATCTGGTAAAAGATAATACAAAGGAGAAAAAAAACGTTAAAAAAATAAATATATATTGAACCATCATCTTTGAAATGCAAGAGAAAGGCCATAATGTATTATTCCATCCCAGGCGGAATTTAGATTTTGGCCACTAGATGGCAGCAGTGTATGTGCAAAGTTTTAGACTGATCCAATGAACCATTGCATTTCTGTTCAAAATGTTGTATCAAGACCGCCCAAAATGTGCCTAATTGGTTTAGTAATAACTTTTCAAGTTCATAATTGTGCACTCTCCACAAACAATAGCATGGTAAAAAAATAAAAAATAATAATAATAAAAAAATAGCATGGTATTCTTTCACCTTAACTTCTCTAGGATAGGGGGCAGCATTTTCACTTTTGGATAAATAGCGTGCCCAATTTCAACTTCCTTCTATTCATCCCCAGAATATAAGATATGCATATTTTTAGTAAATGTGGATATAAAAACACTCTGAAGTTTCTAAAACTGTTTGAATCATGTCTGTGAGTATCACAGAACTTATGTAGCAGGAAAAACCCCGAGGACTAACCATTCAGATTTTTTTTTTGTTGAGGTCACCGTCTGTTCAATGAGATTTCATTGGGATACTAGATTTCTAATCAACCTGTTTGCAGTTCCTACCGCTTCCACTGGATGTCACCAGTCTTTGGAAATTGGTTGAGGTTATTCCTTTGTGCAATGAAGAAGAACGGCCATCTGGAATCAGTGTAACGTTATGTTTACTGTTTGAGAGTTGCGCAAGACTAGAAAAGTAGCGTTAGTTTGTTGACCTCCTGTATTGAAAACAGATAGACCCGTCTTCAATTTGATCGATTATTAACGTTTACAAATACCTTAAGTTGTATTACAAAAGTAGTTTGAAATGTTTTGGCAAAGTTTAGAGGTAAGTTTTGAGATATTTTGTAGTGACGTTGTTCAAAAATTGAGCTGTTTTTTTCTGGATCAAACGCGCCAAATAGATGGACATTTTGGACATATATGGACGGAATTAATCGAACAAAAGGACCATTTGTGATGTTTATGGGACATATTGGAGTGCCAACAAAAGAAATTCGTCAAAGGTAAGGCATCATTTATATCTTATTTCTGCGTTTTGTGTTGCGCCTGCAGGGTTGAAATATGCTACACTCTCTTTGTTTACTGTTGTGCTATCATCAGATAATAGCATCTTATGCTTTCGTCGAAAACCCTTTTTGAAATCTGACATGTCGGCTGGATTCACAACGAGTGTAGCTTTAATATGGTATCTTATATGTGTGATTTAATGAAAGTTTGATTTTATATAATGTTTTTGAATTTGGCGCTCTACATTTTCCCTGGCTATTGGCCAAGTGGGACACAAGCATCCCACATTTCCCAGAGAGCTTTTAATATGTATTGGCAATAATTAACTTAAGGGTGAGGCATGGAAAAATAAAACATGTATCTTTTGTCAGGCTGAAGGTTTGAAGTATGAGTAGGTGATTTGAGTCATGCTTCTTCAGTAGTGGAATAAAGACAATTAGCACTTGGATGTTGTCAAGAAATACTGGAGCGATGTCAGATTGTTAATAAAATTGTTCATAGACCGTACATTTAAATCAAGTTGTTTTCAAGTCGTTGAAACAACAACTTGAAAAAATAAGTATTTTCAACCGAAACCGAACGTATTTTGGACATCCTGGCAAAGTCTTCTGTTCAATGACATGTTGCTAGGTGGGATAGCCCCAACGTCAAAACACAGTTTTAACGTGTCCAAATCAATAACCAATATGCAGAAAGTTTGTGATATATTGAAAACCTAAACATAAAATGTGCTATTTACACAAACACACCAGGCTTCTATTTCAATGGTAATTACATGTCACATGATCTCAGGCTATCATCACTGTGAATAGGCACCAGACTTCTATTTCAATGGTAATTACAGAACAATTTTTAGTGGGCCTCAAACTCCCTCTACATTTCTACTGGGAGAATCATCAAGCCATTCTTTAGGGGGGGATGAGCACCAAACTCCCTCTACATTTCTACTGAGAGCATCATCAAGCCATTCTTTAGGGGGGGGGGGGATTAGTCTCAAACTCCTTCTAAATTTTCAGCCTCTGTTTTACTACTACACACAACAGCTTCAGTCTCAGAAATTGTGTGAACGGAAATCCCTTCTTCAGAACTGTGGGATGTGCACTAGAAGCGTGTAGGATACTGTTCTTGTCTGTAGGTTTTGTGTACTTAGTAGTGGACAAAGACCCGGAGTGAATGCACAAGGGTATCAAGGAAGGATCTCTAACTCAATATATATATTTTACATTGTGACATTATTCATTAAAATACTCCTTCTACAATGTTAAAACATTCTACATTGTGACATCATTAAAACACTCCTACTAGAATGTTAAAACATTCTACATTGTGACATCATTAAAACACTCCTACTACAATGTTAAAACATTCTACATTGTGACATCATAAAAATACTCCTTCAATGTTAAAACATTCTACATTGTGACATTATTTCATTGACATCATGAAACAACTCCTTCCTGTATATTCTGATGTTTGATCAGATATATTTTACCAGAGTAGCTTTTCACACATTGATCACAGCTACATTATTTATTTCCTGTGTGTATATCAGAGTAAAATTCTTCCCACATTGATTTCAACTATGAGGATTCTCTCCTGTGTGTGTTCTCTGGTGCATAGACAGATGGCTAGATGTAGTAAAACACTTCCCACATTGAGCACAGCTATAAGGTTTCTCTCCTGTGTGTGTTCTCTGGTGTATAGTCAGACAGTTAGACTTAATAAAACTCTTCCCACATTGAGTACAGCTATAAGGTTTCTCTCCTGTGTGTGTTCTCTGGTGTACTATAAAGTTGTTTGATTGAGTAAAGCTCTTCCCACATTGATCACAGCTATAAGGCTTCTCTCCTGTGTGTGTTCTCTGATGTGATTTTAAATGTCCTGACGAAACAAATCTCTTTCCACAGTCGGAGCAGTGGTAAGGTTTCTCTCCCGTGTGTGTTCTCTGGTGTACTGTCAAGCTGTTTGAGTGAGTAAAGCTCTTCCCACATTGATAACAGCTATAAGGTTTCTCTCCAGTGTGAATTCTCTGGTGTAATTGTAATGTAAATGATTTTGAAAAGCGCTTCCCACAGTCAGAGCAGCTATAAGGTTTCTCTCCGGTGTGAATTCTCTGGTGTGATTGTAATGTAAATGATTTTGAAAAGCTCTTCCCACAGTTAGAGCAGCTATAAGGCTTCTCTCCTGTATGGCTTCTCTGATGTATTTTAAGGTGTGCTGAAGAGGTGAATCTCTTCTCACAGTCAGAGCAACAGTGAGGTTTCTCGCCAGTGTGTATTCTCAGGTGTGCTGTCATGCTGTGTGAGTGAGCAAAACTCTTCCCACATTGATTACAGCTATACGGTTTATCTCCTGTGTGTGTTCTCTGGTGCAAAGTCAGCTGGCTAGATGTAGTAAAATTCATCCCACATTGATCACAGATATAAGGATTCTCTCCTGTGTGTGTTCTCTGGTGCAACGTCAGCTGGCCAGATGTAGTAAAATTCTTCCCACATTGATCACAGCTATAAGGCTTCTCTCCTGTGTGTGTTCTCTGGTGTGTTTTCAGGCTGCTTGGAACAGTAAAACTCTTCCCACACTGATCACAGCTATACGGTTTCTCTCCTGTATGGATTCTCTGGTGTCTTATAAGGTCAGCCGAAGAGGTAAATCTCTTCCCACAGTCAGCGCAGCAGTGAGGTGTCTTTCCTGTGGGTCTCCGCTGGGGTTTCTCGAGGTGTTCTGATGTGGAGAAACTCTTCTCTGCCTCGTCAGCATCATGATGTTGTTGAGGCTCCCCAGAGGATCCACGATAGTCCCGTCTCTCTCCTGTGTGAATGACAAAGTCAGACAGATGGTTAAAGGCCCACAACAGCAGAAATCCACTGTAGAAGGTGATGCCAACAGCGTAGCCATGATGTATGTTGTACAACAATTGATGTCTGTAATGAATGTTTAAATTATTTGACAGTCTTTTAGTCTTGTTTTCACGTCAGTAGTAAAATACTGTCTATTTGACACATTTAGTCTTGTTTTCACATCAGTAGTAAAATACTGTCTATTTGACACATTTAGTCTTGTTTTCACATCAGTAGTAAAATACTGTCTATTTGACACATTTAGTCTTGTTTTCACATCAGTAGTAAAATACTGTCTATTTGACACATTTAGTCTTGTTTTCACATCAGTAGTAAAATACTGTCTATTTGACACATTTAGTCTTGTTTTCACATCAGTAGTAAAATACTGTCTATTTGACACATTTAGTCTTGTTTTCACATCAGTAGTAAAATACTGTCTATTTGACACATTTAGTCTTGTTTTCACATCAGTAGTAAAATACTGTCTATTTGACACATTTAGTCTTGTTTTCACATCAGTAGTAAAATACTGTCTATTTGACACATTTAGTCTTGTTTTCACATTAGTAGTAAAATACTGTCTATTTGACACATTTAGTCTTGTTTTCACATCAGTAGTAAAATACTGTCTATTTGAGGTAAAAGGTGATTGCCCGTGATGTTTTATAACAATTTAATTCTGTAATGAAATGTTTAAAATGCTTTTACAAACTTATTTGAAAACTGTCTTAAAACTTCTTGTCAATAGGGGGGCGCTATTTTCACTTTGGAAAAAATCGTGCACAATTTAAACGGCCTCGTACTCTATTCTAGATCATACAATATGCATATTATTATTACTATTGGATAGAAAACACTCTCGAGTTTCTAAAACGGTTTGAATTATATCTGTGAGTAAAACAGAACTCATTTGGCAGCAAACTTCCAGACAGGAAGTGAAAATTCTGAAAATGGGGCTCTGTTTCAGGGCCTGCCTATTCAACTGGCTTATATTTATCGATATGCATGCACTTCATACGCCTTCCACTAGATGTCAACAGGCAGTGGAAGGTGGAATGGGGTGTCTAGCTTGATCTGAGGTCGAACAAGAGCTTTTGGAGTGCCAGGTCAGGAATTTCCTTTCTCTACCAAGGCGCGCGAAGCACCTCGATATTGTCTTCTGATAAGCGTTCGGTTTACACGGCGAATATCTCGGCTCTGATTTTATTTGATACATGTAATAATAACATCGTAAAGTAAGTTTTTTCAACCGAGTTTTATCAGATTATTCAACGTTTATTGGGACTTTTGGAGTTTTCCGTTCTTTGCGTCGAGAGAAAATGGGAACGTTATCAACATTGGCTAGCATTGTGGCGCGAATTCGACAGAAGATTTATGATGTTATTTCGTATTTCTGTGGAAAATGTTGATTCCTATTCTCTGCCGTTTTGGCGAGCGCTGTCTCGCAATAACGCAAGCTGTTTGTTATGGTAAAGTTATTTTTAAAAATCTAACACGGCGGTTGCATTAAGAACCAGTGTATCTTTCATTTGCCATACAAGTATTTTTATGTAAAGTTTATGATGAGTTCTTTGGTCAGATTAGGTGAGTGTCCAAAATATCTCTGGAGATTCTGGTGAATCGATGCTACGTATTCACAATGTCAGGATTATATAATATTATATAATTATATATAATCAGGATTTATAGCTCTAAATATGCACATCATCCCGGATCCGGGATGGGTATCACTGAAAGGTTAAGGACATTCAAGTGAGCAACAACAGCCATATTGTCTTGTTTTTGTCACAGTAGTATATAGTGGATGATTCTAGAAATAAGTTAATACAGCTGTTAAAAACCCTAAATACTAATTCACCACCGTGGGGGAAAACTCAGGGGAGTTCTCATAGACTGACAGCAAAAATAGCCTCCATTTACAGGTTGCTTATGAGTGAATTTCACACTACTTTTGGATTATAATTGTAAAGGCTCGTTCATGCCATTGTTTCAAATCAACTGCTTTATACTTTTAAAAAAACTTGAATTTCAACCAGAAAAATCTCTTTGGATAGCTTTGCTGACAGTCTATGTCAATAAGCGTTAGCATTCCAGCTAACAGCTTTGCTACCAGCCTATGTCAATAGGCGTTAGCATTCTAGCTAACAGCTTTGCTACCAGCCTTTGTCAATAAGCGTTAGCATACTAGCTAACAGCTTTGCTTCCAGCCTATGTCAATAAGCGTTAGCATTCTAGCTAACAGCTTTGCCTCCAGCCTATGTCAATAAGCGTTAGCATTCTATCTAACAGCTTTGCTTCCAGCCTATGTCAATAAGCGTTAGCATACTAGCTAACAGCTTTGCCTCCAGCCTATGTCAATAAGCGTTAGCATTCTAGCTAACAGCTTTGCTTCCAGCCTATGTCAATAAGCGTTAGCATACTAGCTAACAGCTGCAAATCAAATCAAATTTTATTAGTCACATACACATGGTTAGCAGATGTTAATGCGAGTGTAGCGAAATGCTTGTGCTTCTAGTTCCGACAATGCAGTAATAACCAACAGTAATCTAACCTAACAATTCCACACTACTACCTTACACACACACACAAGTGTAAAGGGATAAAGAATATGTACATAAAGATATATGAATGAGTGGTGGTACAGAACGGCATGGCAGATGCAGTAGATGGTATAGAGTACGGTATATACATATGAGATGAGTACTGTAGGGTATGTAAACATAAAGTGGCATAGTTTAAAGTGGCTAGTGGTACATGTATTGCATAAAGATGGCAAGATGCAGTAGATGATATAGAGTACAGTATATATACATATGAGATGGGTAATGTAGGGTATGTAAACATTGTATTAAGTGGCATTGCTTAAAGTGGCTAGTGGTACATTTTTACATAATTTCCATCAATTCCCATTTTTAAAGTGGCTGGAGTTGGGTCAGTATGTTGGCAGCGGCCGCTAAATGTTAGTGGTGGCTGTTTAACAGTCTGATGGCCTTGAGATAGAAGCTGTTTTTCAGTCTCTCGGTCCCTGCTTTGATGCACCTGTACTGACCTCGCCTTCTGGATGATAGCGGGGTGAACAGGCAGTGGCTTGGGTGGTTGTTGTCCTTGATGATCTTTATGGCCTTCCTGTGACATCGGGTGGTGTAGGTGTCCTGGAGGGCAGGTAGTTTGCCCCTGGTGATGCGTTCTGCAGACCTCACTACCCTCTGGAGAGCCTTACGGTTGTGGGCGGAGCAGTTGCCGTACCAGGCGGTGATACAGCCCGACAGGATGCTCTCGATTGTGCATCTGTAGAAGTTTGTGAGTGCTTTTGGTGACAAGCCGAATTTCTTCAGCCTCCTGAGGTTGAAGAGGCGCTGCTGCGCCTTCTTCACAACGCTGTCTGTGTGGGTGGACCAGTTCAGTTTGTCCGTGATGAGTACACCGAGGAACTTAAAACTTTCCACCTTCTCCACTACTGACCCGTCGATGTGGATAGGGGGGTGCTCCCTCTGCTGTTTCCTGAAGTCCACAATCATCTCCTTTGTTTTGTTGACGTTGAGTATGAGGTTATTTTCCTGACACCACACTCCGAGGGCCCTCACCTCCTCCCTGTAGGCCGTCTCGTCGTTGTTGGTGATCAAGCCTACCACTGTAGTGTCATCCGCAAACTTGATGATTGAGTTGGAGGCGTGCATGGCCACGCAGTCGTGGGTGAACAGGGAGTACAGGAGAGGGCTCAGAACGCACCCTTGTGGGGCCCCAGTGTTGAGGATCAGCGGGGTGGAGATGTTGTTACCTACCCTCACCACCTGGGGGCGGCCCGTCAGGAAGTCCAGGACCCAGTTGCACAGGGCGGGGTCGAGACCCAGGGTCTCGAGCTTGATGACGAGTTTGGAGGGTACTATGGTGTTAAATGCTGAGCTGTAATCGATGAACAGCATTCTCACATGGGTATTCCTCTTGTCCAGATGGGTTAGGGCAGTGTGCAGTGTGGTTGCGATTGCGTCGTCTGTGGACCTATTGGGTCGGTAAGCAAATTGGAGTGGGTCTAGGGTGTCCGGTAGGGTGGAGGTGATATGGTCCTTGACTAGTCTCTCAAAGCACTTCATGATGACGGAAGTGAGTGCTACGGGGCGGTAGTCGTTTAGCTCAGTTACCTTAGCTTTCTTGGGAACAGGAACAATGGTGGCCCTCTTGAAGCATGTGGGAACAGCAGACTGGGATAAGGATTGATTGAATATGTCCGTAAACACACCAGCCAGCTGGTCTGCGCATGCTCTGAGGACGCGGCTGGGAATGCCGTCTGGGCCTGCAGCCTTGCGAGGGTTAACACGTTTAAATGTTTTACTCACCTCGGCTGCAGTGAAGGAGAGCCCGCAGGTTTTGGTAGGGGGCCGTGTCAGTGGCACTGTATTGTCCTCAAAGCGGGCAAAAAAGTTGTTTAGCCTGTCTGGGAGCAAGACATCCTGGTCCTCGACGGGGCTGGTTTTCTTTTTGTAGTCCGTGATTGACTGTAGACCCTGCCACATACCTCTTGTGTCTGAGCTGTTGAATTTCGACTCGATTTTGTCTCTGTACTGAGACTTAGCCTGTTTGATTGCCTTGCGGAGAGAATAGCTACACTGTTTGTATTCGGTCATGCTTCCGGTCACCTTGCCCTGGTTAAAAGCAGTGGTTCGCGCTTTCAGTTTCACGCGAATGCTGCCGTCAATCCACGGTTTCTGGTTTGGGAATGTTTTTATCGTTGCTGTGGGTACGACATCGTCAATGCACTTCCTAATGAACTCGCTCACCGAATCAGCATATTCGTCAATATTGTTGTTGGACGCGATGCGGAACATATTCCAATCCGCGTGATCGAAGCAGTCTTGAAGCGTGGATTCAGATTGGTCGGACCAGCGTTGAACAGACCTGAGCACGGGAGCTTGTTGTTTGAGTTTTTGTTTGTAGGCTGGAATCAACAAAATGGAGTCGTGGTCAGCTTTTCCGAAAGGGGGGCGGGGGAGGGCCTTATAAGCGTCGCGGAAATTAGTATAACAATGGTCTAGTGTTTTTCCAGCCCTGGTAGCACAATCGATATGCTGATAGAATTTAGGGAGTTTTGTTTTTAGATTAGCCTTGTTAAAATCCCCAGCTACGATGAATGCAGCCTCAGGGTGTGTGGTTTCCAGTTTACAAAGAGTCAGATAAAGTTCGTTCAGGGCCATCGATGTGTCTGCTTGGGGGGGAATGTATACGGCTGTGATTATGATTGACGAGAATTCCCTTGGTAGATAATGCGGTCGACATTTGATTGTGAGGAGTTCTAGATCAGGTGAACAGAACGACTTGAGTTCTTGTGTGTTGTTATGATGATCACACCACTTCTCGTTAATCATAAGGCATACCCCCCCGCCCCTCTTCTTACCGGAAAGATGTTTGTTTCTGTCGGCGCGATGCATGAAGAAACCAGCTGGCTGCACCGACTCCGTTAGCGTCCCTTGAGTTAGCCATGTTTCCGTGAAGCAGAGCACGTTGCAATCCCTGATGTCTCTCTGGAATGCTACCCGTGCTCGGATTTCATCAACCTTATTGTCAAGAGACTGGACATTGGCGAGTAGTATGCTAGGGAGTGGAGCGCGATGTGCCCGTCTCCGAAGCCTGACCACGAGACCGCCACGTTTTCCCCTTTTTCGGCGTCGCACAGGGTCGCCGGCTGGGATCAGATCCATTGTATTGTGTGGAAGGCAAAACACTGGATCCGTTTCGGGAAAGTCATATTCCTGGTAGGAACGATGATGAGTTGACGTTAATCGTATATTCAGTAGTTCCTCCCGACTGTATGTAATGAAACCTAAGATTACCCGGGGTACCGATGTAAGAAATAACACGTAAAAAAACAAAATACTGCATATTTTCCAAGGAACACGAAGCGAGGCAGCCATCTCTTTTCGGCGCCGGAACATGAGAGAGCTTTGCCTCCAGCCTATGTCAATAAGCGTTAGCATTCTATCTAACAGCTTTGCTTCCAGCCTATGTCAATAAGCGTTAGCATTCTAGCTAACAGCTTTGCTTCCAGCCTATGTCAATAAGCGTTAGCATACTAGCTAACAGCTTTGCCTCCAGCCTATGTCAAGAAGCGTTAGCATTCTAGCTAACAGCTTTGCTTCCAGCCTATGTCAATAAGCGTTAGCATACTAGCTAACAGCTTTGCCTCCAGCCTATGTCAATAAGCGTTAGCATTCTAGCTAACAGCTTTGCTTCCAGCCTATGTCAATAATCGTTAGCATACTAGCTAACAGTGCATACTAGCTAACAGCTTTGCTTCCAGCCTATATCAATAATCGTTAGCATACTAGCTAACAGCGTTGCTTCCAGCCTATGTCAATAAGCGTTAGCATTCTAGCTAACAGCTTTGCCTCCAGCCTATGTCAATAAGCGTTAGAATTCTAGCTAACAGCTTTGCTTCCAGCCTATGTCAATAAGCGTTAGCATACTAGCTAACAGCTTTGCTTCCAGCCTATATCAATAATCGTTAGCATACTAGCTAACAGCTTTGCTTCCAGCCTATATCAATAATCGTTAGCATACTAGCTAACAGCGTTGCTTCCAGCCTATGTCAATAAGCGTTAGCATTCTAGCTAACAGCTTTGCATCCTGCCTAGCGTTAGCATTTAAGCTAACAACTGCTGCATCCAAAATACATGTTGTAACGACCCTGCCGCTTGAGCCTGCTTTTGCAGCACAGTCGATAGCACGCCGGACCTCGGGCTAGAAGGTCGAGGGTTCGAGACCTGCTCACTGCCTGTTTCATTACAATATTTTGCAATTATCACAACCAAATAGTCATAACTTCACCTAACAATAACATAGACCTACTGTAGGACCCATAACTTCACCTAACAACAACATAGACCTACTGTAGGACCCCTAACTTACAACATAGACCTAGGACTATAAATCATTTAATATTCCAGGTGAAACATGGACAATAAAATGTATTTGTTGTGACATTTCATAACCAGATCACCAGATAATTTGTGAATAATCCCACTAGGCTACTCTGTAATGTGTTGTCATTCTAAATGTCCTGAATAAAGGAAAATAGCTCTTTGTGTTGTACAACAGCCCATCCATCAAGGAACAGTTCTCTACACATTATGAGCTAAGTATCTCTGTGTGTCCAAACTGACACAGAAACATTTGAAAACATTAACACATTACCTTGATGCTTTCTCAGTTAAATCTAACTAGACCCTGCTGTGAATCAAATCAAATGTTATTTGTCACATGCGCCGAATACAACAGGTGTAGACCTCACAGTGAAATGCTGACTGACCAGCCCTTAACCAACAGGTGTAGACCTCACAGTGAAATACAGACTGACCAGCCCTTAACCAACAGGTGTAGACCTCACAGTGAAATGCTGACTGACCAGCCCTTAACCAACAGGTGTAGACCTCACAGTGAAATGCTGACTGACCAGCCCTTAACCAACAGGTGTAGACCTCACAGTGAAATGCTGACTGACCAGCCCTTAACCAACAGGTGTAGACCTTAACCAACAGGTGTAGACCTCACAGTGAAATACTGACCAGCCCTTAACCAACAGGTGTAGACCTCACAGTGAAATGCTGACTGACCAGCCCTTAACCAACAGGTGTAGACCTCACAGTGAAATGCTGACTGACCAGCCCTTAACCAACAGGTGTAGATCTTAACCAACAGGTGTAGACCTCACAGTGAAATACTGACCAGCCCTTAACCAACAGGTGTAGACCTCACAGTGAAATGCTGACTGACCAGCCCTTAACCAACAGGTGTAGACCTCACAGTGAAATGCTGACTGACCAGCCCTTAACCAACAGGTGTAGATCTTAACCAACAGGTGTAGACCTCACAGTGAAATACTGACCAGCCCTTAACCAACAGGTGTAGACCTCACAGTGAAATGCTGACTGACCAGCCCTTAACCAACAGGTGTAGACCTCACAGTGAAATACTGACTGACCAGCCCTTAACCAACAGGTGTAGACCTCACAGTGAAATGCAGACTGACCAGCCCTTAACCAACAGGTGTAGACAGGTGTAGAACTCACAGTGAAATCTTTGGAGGGAACTGAAAGTCCGTATTGCCCAGCGACAGCCCCGAAACCTGAAGGATCTGGAGAAGGTCTGTATGGAGGAGTGGGCCAAAATCCCTGCTGTAAATCAACCAGACTCTGCTGTAAATCAACCAGACTACACCCTGCTGTAAATCAACCAGACTACACCCTGCTGTAAATCAACCAGACCCTGCTGTAAATCAACCAGACCCTGCTGTAAATCAACCAGACTACACTCTGCTGTAAATCATTCCAACTAGACCCTGCCGTAAATCAACCAGACTGGACCCTTCTGTAAATGATGACAGTATTGATGTTGGTGTTCTGAATCAATTCAAAATGACTCTCTATTGAAGACATTTACATTTACATTTAAGTCATTTAGCAGACGCTCTTACCCAGAGCGACTTACAAATTGGTGCATTCACCTTATGATATCCAGTGGAAGTTAATGACAGTATTGATGTTGGTGTTCTGAATCAATTCAAAATGACTCTTTATTGAAGAGTCAGGTTAGTGACACTACTGACCTGGTGTTCTGAATCAATTCAAAATGACTCTTTATTGAAGAGCCAGGTTAATGACAGTATTGATATTGGTGTTCTGAATCAATTCAAAATGACTCTTTATTGAAGAGCCAGGCTAATGACAGTATTGACTTGGTGTTCTGAATCAATTCAAAATTACTCTTTATTGAAGAGCCAGGTTAATGACAGTACTGACTTGGTGCTCTGAATCAATTCAAAATGACAGTTCTGACTTGGTGTTCTGAATCAATTTAAAATGACTCTTTATTGAAGCGCCAGGTTAATGACAGCTCTGACTTGGTGTTCTGAATCAATTCAAAATGACTCTTTATTAAAGAGCCAGGTTAATGACAGTATTGATGTTGGTGTTCTGAATCAATTCAAAATGACTCTTTATTGAAGAGCCAGGTTAATGAGAGAACTGATGTTAGTGTTCTGAATCAATTCAAAATGACTCTTTATTGAAGAGCCAGGTTAATGACAGTATTGATGTTAGTGTTCTGAATCAATTCAAAATGACTCTTTATTGAAGAGCCAGGTTAATGACAGCTCTGACTTGGTGTTCTGAATCAATTTAAAATGACTCTTTATTGAAGAGCCAGGTTAATGACAGAACTGACTTGGTGTACACATGTACACTGCTGCTACTCACTGTTTATTATCTATGCACAGTCACTTCACCCCTACCTACATGTACATATTACCTCAACTAACCTGTACCCCCGCACATTGACTCGGTACCCCCTGTATATAGCCTCCACATTGACTCTGTACCCCCTGTATACAGCCTCCACACTGACTCGGTATCCCCTGTATATAGCCTCCACATTGACTCGGTATCCCCTGTATATAGCCTCCACATTGACTCGGTATCCCCTGTATATAGCCTCCACATTGACTCGGTACCCCCTGTATATAGCCTCCACATTGACTCTGTACCCCCTGTATACAGCCTCCACACTGACTCGGTATCCCCTGTATATAGCCTCCACATTGACTCGGTATCCCCTGTATATAGCCTCCACATTGACTCGGTATCCCCTGTATATAGCCTCCACATTGACTCGGTATCCCCTGTATATAGCCTCCACACTGACTCGGTACCCACTGTATATAGCCTCCACACTGAATCGGTAACCCCTGTATATAGCCTCCACACTGAGTCGGTATCCCCTGTATATAGCCTCCACACTGACTCGGTACCCCCTGTATATAGTCTAGTTATTGGTATTTTATTGTGTTACTTTAGCTTATTTGCTAAATATTTTCTCAACTCTTCTTGAACTGCAATGTATTGGGGTGGCAGGTAGCCTAGTGGTTAGAGCGTTGGACTAGTAAACAAAAGGTTGCTGGATCGAATCGCCGAGCTGACAAGGTAAAAATCTGTCGTTCTGCCCCCTGAACAAGACAGTTAACACACTGTTCCTAGACCGTCATTGAAAATAAGAATTTGTTCTTAAAACTGACTTGCCTAGTTAAATAAAGGTCAAATTCAATGTTGATTAAGGGCTTGTAAGTAAGCATTTCATGGTAAGGTCTACACTTGTTGTATTCGGCGCATGTGACAAATACAGTTTGATTTGATAGCATATTTTGTGGATATGAATGACTATTTCTTGCCAATTAAAAATCTGGGTACTTTTCATAGCTTTTGTCACATCAGTTGAACAACTGCGGAGTAAATGCCCCTGTTTTTAGGACAGTACTTACTGGTGTTAATCAGATCGCCTGTGTCCTCGTCTTTCAATGTGACAGTTATCTCCCCTTCCTTCTTCACTCCAAAAACCTCATCCTCCTCTTTCTCTTCCTCCTCTTCTTTTACTGTAACAACCTCCTCCTCTTTCACTCTGAACGCGTCTTCCTCTTCTTTCACTGTAACGTCTTTCTCTTCTTCTTTCACTGTAACAGCCTCACCCTCTACCTCTTGTTTTACTGTGACATCCTCTTCTTCCTTCTCCTCTTTCACGACAACATTCAGCCACAGACCCTCTTTCTCCGTCCAGCAGACCTCCTCTTCTTCAACAGGAGGCGAGTAGCTTGGTGAACTCATGGTCGGGGGTTAGCTAACAGTTAGCTAACTAGGCTAATGCTAACTTAACGAGACAGCTAGCTGAACGTAAATAGGAAATTAAATGGGATAATTAGCTAAACGACATAAATGTGTTCAAAACACAGTGGCTCATATATCAGAAAGCGTCTAAAGAGCTTGAACTTTTCCGCTATGTTGGCTAGCAAGCTACCGAGATGGCTGACGAGCTGTTGTTGGTTTTCTTCTTTGAGTTTTTATCGGCGGATCGCAACCGACCGAGAGGTGTAAACACCGCCCCCTACTGTACTGGAGTGTGAGGCCGGGTATTAATACCTCTATATTCTTTTCTTATCTAACGCTGCATTTCTAACTAAACTACTCCCATCAACACCACACAATCTTTTCTCATTTCAGATGTATATTTGTTATTTGTTATTTGTTATTTTATTTAACCTTTATTTAACTAGGCAAGTCAATATTCACACTGTATTCTATTCTACTGTATGTTTTGTCAATGCCACTCTGACATTGATTGTCCTTGTATTTATATATTTCTTGAATTCCATTATTTAACTTTTAGATTTGTGTGGGTAATGGCTGAATGGTAGAGGAAATGGTTGACCATGTAATATTATGTTGTTAAATGTAATGATGTAGAGGGGGAGAGGTTCAAATCTAAATCTAAATTGTATTGGGTCACATACACATACTACTACTATAAATACTCATACTACTACTATAAATACACATACTACTACTATAAATACACATACTACTACTATAAATACTCATACTACTACTATAAATACTCATACTACTACTATAAATACACATACTACTACTATAAATACTCATACTACTACTATAAATACACATACTACTACTATAAATACTCATACTACTACTATAAATACTCATACTACTACTATAAATACTCATACTACTACTATAAATACACATACTACTACTATAAATACTCATACTACTACTATAAATACACATACTACTACTATAAATACTCATACTACTACTATAAATACTCATACTACTACTATAAATACACATACTACTACTATAAATACTCATACTACTACTATAAATACACATACTACTACTATAAATACTCATACTACTACTATAAATACTCATACTACTACTATAAATACTCATACTACTACTATAAATACACATACTACTACTATAAATACACATACTACTACTATAAATACTCATACTACTACTATAAATACACATACTACTACTATAAATACTCATACTACTACTATAAATACACATACTACTACTATAAATACTCATACTACTACTATAAATACTCATACTACTACTATAAATACTCATACTACTACTATAAATACACATACTACTACTATAAATACTCATACTACTACTATAAATACACATACTACTACTATAAATACTCATACTACTACTATAAATACTCATACTACTACTATAAATACACATACTACTACTATAAATACTCATACTACTACTATAAATACACATACTACTACTATAAATACTCATACTACTACTATAAATACTCATACTACTACTATAAATACTCATACTACTACTATAAATACACATACTACTACTATAAATACACATATTTAGCAGATGTTATTTCAGGTGTAGCGAAATGCTTGTGTTCCCAGCTCCAACAGTACAGTAATACCTAACTAAATGCTTGTGTTCCTAGCTCCAACAGTGCAGTAATACCTAACTAAATGCTTGTGTTCCCAGCTCCAACAGTACAGTAATACCTAACTAAATGCTTGTGTTCCTAGCTCCAACAGTGCAGTAATACCTAACTAAATGCTTGTGTTTCTAGCTCCAACAGTACAGTAATACCTAACTAAATGCTTGTGTTCCTAGCTCCAACAGTGCAGTAGTATCTAACTAAATGCTTGTGTTCCTAGCTCCAACAGTGCAGTAATATCTAACTAAATGCTTGTGTTCCTAGCTCCAACAGTGCAGTAATATCTAACTAAATGCTTGTGTTCCTAGCTCCAACAGTGCAGTAATATCTAACGAAATGCTTGTGTTCCTAGCTCCAACAGTGCAGTAATATCTAACTAAATGCTTGTGTTCCTAGCTCCAACAGTGCAGTAATATCTAACGAAATGCTTGTGTTCCTAGCTCCAACAGTGCAGTAATATCTAACTAAATGCTTGTGTTCCTAGCTCCAACAGTACAGTAATACCTAACTAAATGCTTGTGTTCCTAGCTCCAACAGTGCAGTAGTATCTAACTAAATGCTTGTGTTCCTAGCTCCAACAGTGCAGTAATATCTAACTAAATGCTTGTGTTCCTAGCTCCAACAGTGCAGTAATATCTAACTAAATGCTTGTGTTCCTAGCTCCAACAGTGCAGTAATATCTAACGAAATGCTTGTGTTCCTAGCTCCAACAGTGCAGTAATATCTAACTAAATGCTTGTGTTCCTAACTCCAACAGTGCAGTAATATCTAACGAAATGCTTGTGTTCCTAGCTCCAACAGTGCAGTAATATCTAACTAAATGCTTGTGTTCCTAGCTCCAACAGTGCAGTAATATCTAACGAAATGCTTGTGTTCCTAGCTCCAACAGTGCAGTAATATCTAACTAAATGCTTGTGTTCCTAGCTCCAACAGTGCAGTAATATCTAACTAAATGCTTGTGTTCCTAGCTCCAACAGTGCAGTAATATCTAACTAAATGCTTGTGTTCCTAGCTCCAACAGTGCAGTAATATCTAACGAAATGCTTGTGTTCCTAGCTCCAACAGTGCAGTAATATCTAACTAAATGCTTGTGTTCCTAGCTCCAACAGTGCAGTAGTATCTAACTAAATGCTTGTGTTCCTAGCTCCAACAGTGCAGTAGTATCTAACTAAATGCTTGTGTTCCTTGCTCCAACAGTGCAGTAGTATCTAACTAAATGCTTGTGTTCCTAGCTCCAACAGTGCAGTAGTATCTAACTAAATGCTTGTGTTTCTAGCTCCAACAGTAATATCTCACTAAATGCTTGTGTTCCTAGCTCCAACAGTAGTATCTAACTAAATGCTTGTGTTCCTAGCTCCAACAGTACAGTATTACCTAACTAAATGCTTGTGTTCATAGCTCCAACAGTGCAGTAGTATCTAACTAAATGCTTGTGTTTCTAGCTCCAACAGTGCAGTAATATCTAACTAAATGCTTGTGTTCCTAGCTCCAACAGTACAGTAATATCTAACTAAATGCTTGTGTTCCTAGCTCCAACAGTGCATCTAACTAAATGCTTGTGTTTCTAGCTCCAACAGTAATATCTCACTAAATGCTTGTGTTCCTAGCTCCAACAGTAGTATCTAACTAAATGCTTGTGTTCCTAGCTCCAACAGTGCAGTAGTATCTAACTAAATGCTTGTGTTCCTAGCTCCAACAGTGCAGTAGTATCTAACTAAATGCTTGTGTTTCTTGCTCCAACAGTGCAGTAGTATCTAACTAAATGCTTGTGTTCCTAGCTCCAACAGTGCAGTAATATCTAACTAAATGCTTGTGTTCCTAGCTCCAACAGTGCAGTAATATCTAACTAAATGCTTGTGTTTCTAGCTCCAACAGTGCAGTAATATCTAACTAAATGCTTGTGTTCCTAGCTCCAACAGTGCAGTAATATCTAACTAAATGCTTGTGTTCCTAGCTCCAACAGTGCAGTAATATCTAACTAAATGCTTGTGTTCCTAGCTCCAACAGTGCAGTAGTATCTAACTAAATGCTTGTGTTTCTAGCTCCAACAGTGCAGTAGTATCTAACTAAATGCTTGTGTTCCTAGCTCCAACAGTGCAGTAGTATCTAACTAAATGCTTGTGTTCCTAGCTCCAACAGTGCAGTAATATCTAACTAAATGCTTGTGTTCCTAGCTCCAACAGTGCAATAGTATCTAACTAAATGCTTGTGTTCCTAGCTCCAACAGTGCAGTAGTATCTAACTAAATGCTTGTGTTTCTAGCTCCAACAGTGCAGTAATATCTAACTAAATGCTTGTGTTCCTAGCTCCAACAGTGCAGTAATATCTAACTAAATGCTTGTGTTCCTAGCTCCAACAGTGCAGTAGTATCTAACTAAATGCTTGTGTTTCTAGCTCCAACAGTGCAGTAATATCTAACTAAATGCTTGTGTTCCTAGCTCCAACAGTGCAGTAATATCTAACTAAATGCTTGTGTTCCTAGCTCCAACAGTGCAGTAGTATCTAACTAAATGCTTGTGTTTCTAGCTCCAACAGTAATATCTCACTAAATGCTTGTGTTCCTAGCTCCAACAGTAGTATCTAACTAAATGCTTGTGTTCCTAGCTCCAACAGTACAGTATTACCTAACTAAATGCTTGTGTTCATAGCTCCAACAGTGCAGTAGTATCTAACTAAATGCTTGTGTTTCTAGCTCCAACAGTGCAGTAATATCTAACTAAATGCTTGTGTTCCTAGCTCCAACAGTACAGTAATATCTAACTAAATGCTTGTGTTCCTAGCTCCAACAGTGCATCTAACTAAATGCTTGTGTTCCTAGCTCCAACAGTGCAGTAATATCTAACTAAATGCTTGTGTTTCTAGCTCCAACAGTGCAGTAGTATCTAACTAAATGCTTGTGTTCCTAGCTCCAACAGTGCAGTAGTATCTAACTAAATGCTTGTGTTTCTAGCTCCAACAGTAATATCTCACTAAATGCTTGTGTTCCTAGCTCCAACAGTAGTATCTAACTAAATGCTTGTGTTCCTAGCTCCAACAGTACAGTAATATCTCACTAAATGCTTGTGTTCCTAGCTCCAACAGTAGTATCTAACTAAATGCTTGTGTTCCTAGCTCCAACAGTACAGTAGTATCTAACTAAATGCTTGTGTTCCTAGCTCCAACAGTACAGTAGTATCTAACTAAATGCTTGTGTTTCTTGCTCCAACAGTGCAGTAGTATCTAACTAAATGCTTGTGTTCCTAGCTCCAACAGTGCAGTATTATCTAACTAAATGCTTGTGTTCCTGGCTCCAACAGTGTAGTAGTATCTAACTAAATGCTTGTGTTCCTAGCTCCAACAGTGCAGTAGTATCTAACTAAATGCTTGTGTTTCTAGCTCCAACAGTGCAGTAATATCTAACTAAATGCTTGTGTTCCTAGCTCCAACCGTGCAGTAATATCTAACTAAATGCTTGTGTTCCTAGCTCCAACCGTGCAGTAATATCGAACTAAATGCTTGTGTTCCTAGCTCCAACAGTGCAGTAATATCTAACTAAATGCTTGTGTTCCTAGCTCCAACAGTGCAGTAGTATCTAACTAAATGCTTGTGTTCCTAGCTCCAACAGTGCAGTAGTATCTAACTAAATGCTTGTGTTCCTTGCTCCAACAGTGCAGTAGTATCTAACTAAATGCTTGTGTTCCTAGCTCCAACAGTGCAGTAGTATCTAACTAAATGCTTGTGTTTCTAGCTCCAACAGTAATATCTCACTAAATGCTTGTGTTCCTAGCTCCAACAGTAGTATCTAACTAAATGCTTGTGTTCCTAGCTCCAACAGTACAGTAGTATCTAACTAAATGCTTGTGTTCATAGCTCCAACAGTGCAGTAGTATCTAACTAAATGCTTGTGTTCCTAGCTCCAACAGTGCAGTAGTATCTAACTAAATGCTTGTGTTCCTAGCTCCAACAGTGCAGTAGTATCTAACTAAATGCTTGTGTTTCTAGCTCCAACAGTGCAGTAGTATCTAACTAAATGCTTGTGTTTCTTGCTCCAACAGTGCAGTAGTATCTAACTAAATGCTTGTGTTCCTAGCTCCAACAGTGCAGTAATATCTAACTAAATGCTTGTGTTCCTAGCTCCAACAGTGCAGTAATATCTAACTAAATGCTTGTGTTTCTAGCTCCAACAGTGCAGTAATATCTAACTAAATGCTTGTGTTCCTAGCTCCAACAGTGCAGTAATATCTAACTAAATGCTTGTGTTCCTAGCTCCAACAGTGCAGTAATATCTAACTAAATGCTTGTGTTCCTAGCTCCAACAGTGCAGTAGTATCTAACTAAATGCTTGTGTTTCTAGCTCCAACAGTGCAGTAGTATCTAACTAAATGCTTGTGTTCCTAGCTCCAACAGTGCAGTAGTATCTAACTAAATGCTTGTGTTCCTAGCTCCAACAGTGCAGTAATATCTAACTAAATGCTTGT
The DNA here is from genome assembly GCF_045679555.1 of Salvelinus alpinus. NCBI lineage: Eukaryota > Metazoa > Chordata > Actinopteri > Salmoniformes > Salmonidae > Salvelinus > Salvelinus alpinus. The sequence continues at coordinate 115,627,739 of NC_092087.1, read as the reverse complement.
GTTCCTAGCTCCAACAGTGCAATAGTATCTAACTAAATGCTTGTGTTCCTAGCTCCAACAGTGCAGTAGTATCTAACTAAATGCTTGTGTTTCTAGCTCCAACAGTGCAGTAATATCTAACTAAATGCTTGTGTTCCTAGCTCCAACAGTGCAGTAATATCTAACTAAATGCTTGTGTTCCTAGCTCCAACAGTGCAGTAGTATCTAACTAAATGCTTGTGTTTCTAGCTCCAACAGTGCAGTAATATCTAACTAAATGCTTGTGTTCCTAGCTCCAACAGTGCAGTAATATCTAACTAAATGCTTGTGTTCCTAGCTCCAACAGTGCAGTAGTATCTAACTAAATGCTTGTGTTTCTAGCTCCAACAGTAATATCTCACTAAATGCTTGTGTTCCTAGCTCCAACAGTAGTATCTAACTAAATGCTTGTGTTCCTAGCTCCAACAGTACAGTATTACCTAACTAAATGCTTGTGTTCATAGCTCCAACAGTGCAGTAGTATCTAACTAAATGCTTGTGTTTCTAGCTCCAACAGTGCAGTAATATCTAACTAAATGCTTGTGTTCCTAGCTCCAACAGTACAGTAATATCTAACTAAATGCTTGTGTTCCTAGCTCCAACAGTGCATCTAACTAAATGCTTGTGTTCCTAGCTCCAACAGTGCAGTAATATCTAACTAAATGCTTGTGTTTCTAGCTCCAACAGTGCAGTAGTATCTAACTAAATGCTTGTGTTCCTAGCTCCAACAGTGCAGTAGTATCTAACTAAATGCTTGTGTTTCTAGCTCCAACAGTAATATCTCACTAAATGCTTGTGTTCCTAGCTCCAACAGTAGTATCTAACTAAATGCTTGTGTTCCTAGCTCCAACAGTACAGTAATATCTCACTAAATGCTTGTGTTCCTAGCTCCAACAGTAGTATCTAACTAAATGCTTGTGTTCCTAGCTCCAACAGTACAGTAGTATCTAACTAAATGCTTGTGTTCCTAGCTCCAACAGTACAGTAGTATCTAACTAAATGCTTGTGTTTCTTGCTCCAACAGTGCAGTAGTATCTAACTAAATGCTTGTGTTCCTAGCTCCAACAGTGCAGTATTATCTAACTAAATGCTTGTGTTCCTGGCTCCAACAGTGTAGTAGTATCTAACTAAATGCTTGTGTTCCTAGCTCCAACAGTGCAGTAGTATCTAACTAAATGCTTGTGTTTCTAGCTCCAACAGTGCAGTAATATCTAACTAAATGCTTGTGTTCCTAGCTCCAACCGTGCAGTAATATCTAACTAAATGCTTGTGTTCCTAGCTCCAACCGTGCAGTAATATCGAACTAAATGCTTGTGTTCCTAGCTCCAACAGTGCAGTAATATCTAACTAAATGCTTGTGTTCCTAGCTCCAACAGTGCAGTAGTATCTAACTAAATGCTTGTGTTCCTAGCTCCAACAGTGCAGTAGTATCTAACTAAATGCTTGTGTTCCTTGCTCCAACAGTGCAGTAGTATCTAACTAAATGCTTGTGTTCCTAGCTCCAACAGTGCAGTAGTATCTAACTAAATGCTTGTGTTTCTAGCTCCAACAGTAATATCTCACTAAATGCTTGTGTTCCTAGCTCCAACAGTAGTATCTAACTAAATGCTTGTGTTCCTAGCTCCAACAGTACAGTAGTATCTAACTAAATGCTTGTGTTCATAGCTCCAACAGTGCAGTAGTATCTAACTAAATGCTTGTGTTCCTAGCTCCAACAGTGCAGTAGTATCTAACTAAATGCTTGTGTTCCTAGCTCCAACAGTGCAGTAGTATCTAACTAAATGCTTGTGTTTCTAGCTCCAACAGTGCAGTAATATCTAACTAAATGCTTGTGTTCCTAGCTCCAACAGTGCAGTAATATCTAACTAAATGGCTTGTGTTCCTAGCTCCAACAGTACAGTAATATCTAACTAAATGCTTGTGTTCCTAGCTCCAACAGTGCAGTAGTATCTAACTAAATGCTTGTGTTCCTAGCTCCAACAGTGCTGTAATATCTAACTAAATGCTTGTGTTTCTAGCTCCAACAGTGCAGTAGTATCTAACTAAATGCTTGTGTTCCTAGCTCCAACAGTGCAGTATTATCTAACTAAATGCTTGTGTTTCTAGCTCCAACAGTGCAGTAATATCTAACTAAATGCTTGTGTTCCTAGCTCCAACAGTGCAGTAATATCTAACTAAATGCTTGTGTTCCTAGCTCCAACAGTGCAGTAATATCTAACTAAATGCTTGTGTTCCTAGCTCCAACAGTGCAGTAGTATCTAACTAAATGCTTGTGTTTCTTTCTCCAACAGTGCAGTAGTATCTAACTAAATGCTTGTGTTCCTAGCTCCAACAGTGCAGTATTATCTAACTAAATGCTTGTGTTCCTGGCTCCAACAGTGCAGTAGTATCTAACTAAATGCTTGTGTTCCTAGCTCCAACAGTGCAGTAGTATCTAACTAAATGCTTGTGTTTCTAGCTCCAACAGTGCAGTAATATCTAACTAAATGCTTGTGTTCCTAGCTCCAACAGTGCAGTAATATCTAACTAAATGCTTGTGTTCCTAGCTCCAACAGTACAGTAATATCTAACTAAATGCTTGTGTTCCTAGCTCCAACAGTGCAGTAGTATCTAACTAAATGCTTGTGTTCCTAGCTCCAACAGTGCTGTAATATCTAACTAAATGCTTGTGTTTCTAGCTCCAACAGTGCAGTAGTATCTAACTAAATGCTTGTGTTCCTAGCTCCAACAGTGCAGTAGTATCTAACTAAATGCTTGTGTTTCTAGCTCCAACAGTAATATCTCACTAAATGCTTGTGTTCCTAGCTCCAACAGTAGTATCTAACTAAATGCTTGTGTTCCTAGCTCCAACAGTACAGTAGTATCTAACTAAATGCTTGTGTTCATAGCTCCAACAGTGCAGTAGTATCTAACTAAATGCTTGTGTTCCTAGCTCCAACAGTGCAGTAGTATCTAACTAAATGCTTGTGTTCCTAGCTCCAACAGTGCAGTAGTATCTAACTAAATGCTTGTGTTTCTAGCTCCAACAGTGCAGTAATATCTAACTAAATGCTTGTGTTCCTAGCTCCAACAGTGCAGTAATATCTAACTAAATGGCTTGTGTTCCTAGCTCCAACAGTACAGTAATATCTAACTAAATGCTTGTGTTCATAGCTCCAACAGTGCAGTAGTATCTAACTAAATGCTTGTGTTTCTAGCTCCAACAGTGCAGTAATATCTAACTAAATGCTTGTGTTCCTAGCTCCAACAGTACAGTAATATCTAACTAAATGCTTGTGTTCCTAGCTCCAACAGTGCATCTAACTAAATGCTTGTGTTCCTAGCTCCAACAGTGCAGTAATATCTAACTAAATGCTTGTGTTTCTAGCTCCAACAGTGCAGTAGTATCTAACTAAATGCTTGTGTTCCTAGCTCCAACAGTGCAGTAGTATCTAACTAAATGCTTGTGTTTCTAGCTCCAACAGTAATATCTCACTAAATGCTTGTGTTCCTAGCTCCAACAGTAGTATCTAACTAAATGCTTGTGTTCCTAGCTCCAACAGTACAGTAATATCTCACTAAATGCTTGTGTTCCTAGCTCCAACAGTAGTATCTAACTAAATGCTTGTGTTCCTAGCTCCAACAGTACAGTAGTATCTAACTAAATGCTTGTGTTCCTAGCTCCAACAGTACAGTAGTATCTAACTAAATGCTTGTGTTTCTTGCTCCAACAGTGCAGTAGTATCTAACTAAATGCTTGTGTTCCTAGCTCCAACAGTGCAGTATTATCTAACTAAATGCTTGTGTTCCTGGCTCCAACAGTGTAGTAGTATCTAACTAAATGCTTGTGTTCCTAGCTCCAACAGTGCAGTAGTATCTAACTAAATGCTTGTGTTTCTAGCTCCAACAGTGCAGTAATATCTAACTAAATGCTTGTGTTCCTAGCTCCAACCGTGCAGTAATATCTAACTAAATGCTTGTGTTCCTAGCTCCAACCGTGCAGTAATATCGAACTAAATGCTTGTGTTCCTAGCTCCAACAGTGCAGTAATATCTAACTAAATGCTTGTGTTCCTAGCTCCAACAGTGCAGTAGTATCTAACTAAATGCTTGTGTTCCTAGCTCCAACAGTGCAGTAGTATCTAACTAAATGCTTGTGTTCCTTGCTCCAACAGTGCAGTAGTATCTAACTAAATGCTTGTGTTCCTAGCTCCAACAGTGCAGTAGTATCTAACTAAATGCTTGTGTTTCTAGCTCCAACAGTAATATCTCACTAAATGCTTGTGTTCCTAGCTCCAACAGTAGTATCTAACTAAATGCTTGTGTTCCTAGCTCCAACAGTACAGTAGTATCTAACTAAATGCTTGTGTTCATAGCTCCAACAGTGCAGTAGTATCTAACTAAATGCTTGTGTTCCTAGCTCCAACAGTGCAGTAGTATCTAACTAAATGCTTGTGTTCCTAGCTCCAACAGTGCAGTAGTATCTAACTAAATGCTTGTGTTTCTAGCTCCAACAGTGCAGTAGTATCTAACTAAATGCTTGTGTTTCTTGCTCCAACAGTGCAGTAGTATCTAACTAAATGCTTGTGTTCCTAGCTCCAACAGTGCAGTAATATCTAACTAAATGCTTGTGTTCCTAGCTCCAACAGTGCAGTAATATCTAACTAAATGCTTGTGTTTCTAGCTCCAACAGTGCAGTAATATCTAACTAAATGCTTGTGTTCCTAGCTCCAACAGTGCAGTAATATCTAACTAAATGCTTGTGTTCCTAGCTCCAACAGTGCAGTAATATCTAACTAAATGCTTGTGTTCCTAGCTCCAACAGTGCAGTAGTATCTAACTAAATGCTTGTGTTTCTAGCTCCAACAGTGCAGTAGTATCTAACTAAATGCTTGTGTTCCTAGCTCCAACAGTGCAGTAGTATCTAACTAAATGCTTGTGTTCCTAGCTCCAACAGTGCAGTAATATCTAACTAAATGCTTGTGTTCCTAGCTCCAACAGTGCAATAGTATCTAACTAAATGCTTGTGTTCCTAGCTCCAACAGTGCAGTAGTATCTAACTAAATGCTTGTGTTTCTAGCTCCAACAGTGCAGTAATATCTAACTAAATGCTTGTGTTCCTAGCTCCAACAGTGCAGTAATATCTAACTAAATGCTTGTGTTCCTAGCTCCAACAGTGCAGTAGTATCTAACTAAATGCTTGTGTTTCTAGCTCCAACAGTGCAGTAATATCTAACTAAATGCTTGTGTTCCTAGCTCCAACAGTGCAGTAATATCTAACTAAATGCTTGTGTTCCTAGCTCCAACAGTGCAGTAGTATCTAACTAAATGCTTGTGTTTCTAGCTCCAACAGTAATATCTCACTAAATGCTTGTGTTCCTAGCTCCAACAGTAGTATCTAACTAAATGCTTGTGTTCCTAGCTCCAACAGTACAGTATTACCTAACTAAATGCTTGTGTTCATAGCTCCAACAGTGCAGTAGTATCTAACTAAATGCTTGTGTTTCTAGCTCCAACAGTGCAGTAATATCTAACTAAATGCTTGTGTTCCTAGCTCCAACAGTACAGTAATATCTAACTAAATGCTTGTGTTCCTAGCTCCAACAGTGCATCTAACTAAATGCTTGTGTTCCTAGCTCCAACAGTGCAGTAATATCTAACTAAATGCTTGTGTTTCTAGCTCCAACAGTGCAGTAGTATCTAACTAAATGCTTGTGTTCCTAGCTCCAACAGTGCAGTAGTATCTAACTAAATGCTTGTGTTTCTAGCTCCAACAGTAATATCTCACTAAATGCTTGTGTTCCTAGCTCCAACAGTAGTATCTAACTAAATGCTTGTGTTCCTAGCTCCAACAGTACAGTAATATCTCACTAAATGCTTGTGTTCCTAGCTCCAACAGTAGTATCTAACTAAATGCTTGTGTTCCTAGCTCCAACAGTACAGTAGTATCTAACTAAATGCTTGTGTTCCTAGCTCCAACAGTACAGTAGTATCTAACTAAATGCTTGTGTTTCTTGCTCCAACAGTGCAGTAGTATCTAACTAAATGCTTGTGTTCCTAGCTCCAACAGTGCAGTATTATCTAACTAAATGCTTGTGTTCCTGGCTCCAACAGTGTAGTAGTATCTAACTAAATGCTTGTGTTCCTAGCTCCAACAGTGCAGTAGTATCTAACTAAATGCTTGTGTTTCTAGCTCCAACAGTGCAGTAATATCTAACTAAATGCTTGTGTTCCTAGCTCCAACCGTGCAGTAATATCTAACTAAATGCTTGTGTTCCTAGCTCCAACCGTGCAGTAATATCGAACTAAATGCTTGTGTTCCTAGCTCCAACAGTGCAGTAATATCTAACTAAATGCTTGTGTTCCTAGCTCCAACAGTGCAGTAGTATCTAACTAAATGCTTGTGTTCCTAGCTCCAACAGTGCAGTAGTATCTAACTAAATGCTTGTGTTCCTTGCTCCAACAGTGCAGTAGTATCTAACTAAATGCTTGTGTTCCTAGCTCCAACAGTGCAGTAGTATCTAACTAAATGCTTGTGTTTCTAGCTCCAACAGTAATATCTCACTAAATGCTTGTGTTCCTAGCTCCAACAGTAGTATCTAACTAAATGCTTGTGTTCCTAGCTCCAACAGTACAGTAGTATCTAACTAAATGCTTGTGTTCATAGCTCCAACAGTGCAGTAGTATCTAACTAAATGCTTGTGTTCCTAGCTCCAACAGTGCAGTAGTATCTAACTAAATGCTTGTGTTCCTAGCTCCAACAGTGCAGTAGTATCTAACTAAATGCTTGTGTTTCTAGCTCCAACAGTGCAGTAATATCTAACTAAATGCTTGTGTTCCTAGCTCCAACAGTGCAGTAATATCTAACTAAATGGCTTGTGTTCCTAGCTCCAACAGTACAGTAATATCTAACTAAATGCTTGTGTTCCTAGCTCCAACAGTGCAGTAGTATCTAACTAAATGCTTGTGTTCCTAGCTCCAACAGTGCTGTAATATCTAACTAAATGCTTGTGTTTCTAGCTCCAACAGTGCAGTAGTATCTAACTAAATGCTTGTGTTCCTAGCTCCAACAGTGCAGTATTATCTAACTAAATGCTTGTGTTTCTAGCTCCAACAGTGCAGTAATATCTAACTAAATGCTTGTGTTCCTAGCTCCAACAGTGCAGTAATATCTAACTAAATGCTTGTGTTCCTAGCTCCAACAGTGCAGTAATATCTAACTAAATGCTTGTGTTCCTAGCTCCAACAGTGCAGTAGTATCTAACTAAATGCTTGTGTTTCTTTCTCCAACAGTGCAGTAGTATCTAACTAAATGCTTGTGTTCCTAGCTCCAACAGTGCAGTATTATCTAACTAAATGCTTGTGTTCCTGGCTCCAACAGTGCAGTAGTATCTAACTAAATGCTTGTGTTCCTAGCTCCAACAGTGCAGTAGTATCTAACTAAATGCTTGTGTTTCTAGCTCCAACAGTGCAGTAATATCTAACTAAATGCTTGTGTTCCTAGCTCCAACAGTGCAGTAATATCTAACTAAATGCTTGTGTTCCTAGCTCCAACAGTACAGTAATATCTAACTAAATGCTTGTGTTCCTAGCTCCAACAGTGCAGAAGTATCTAACTAAATGCTTGTGTTCCTAGCTCCAACAGTGCTGTAATATCTAACTAAATGCTTGTGTTTCTAGCTCCAACAGTGCAGTAGTATCTAACTAAATGCTTGTGTTCCTAGCTCCAACAGTGCAGTAGTATCTAACTAAATGCTTGTGTTTCTAGCTCCAACAGTAATATCTCACTAAATGCTTGTGTTCCTAGCTCCAACAGTAGTATCTAACTAAATGCTTGTGTTCCTAGCTCCAACAGTACAGTAGTATCTAACTAAATGCTTGTGTTCATAGCTCCAACAGTGCAGTAGTATCTAACTAAATGCTTGTGTTCCTAGCTCCAACAGTGCAGTAGTATCTAACTAAATGCTTGTGTTCCTAGCTCCAACAGTGCAGTAGTATCTAACTAAATGCTTGTGTTTCTAGCTCCAACAGTGCAGTAATATCTAACTAAATGCTTGTGTTCCTAGCTCCAACAGTGCAGTAATATCTAACTAAATGCTTGTGTTCCTAGCTCCAACAGTACAGTAATATCTAACTAAATGCTTGTGTTCCTAGCTCCAACAGTGCAGTAGTATCTAACTAAATGCTTGTGTTCCTAGCTCCAACAGTGCTGTAATATCTAACTAAATGCTTGTGTTTCTAGCTCCAACAGTGCAGTAGTATCTAACTAAATGCTTGTGTTCCTAGCTCCAACAGTGCAGTATTATCTAACTAAATGCTTGTGTTTCTAGCTCCAACAGTGCAGTAATATCTAACTAAATGCTTGTGTTCCTAGCTCCAACAGTGCAGTAATATCTAACTAAATGCTTGTGTTCCTAGCTCCAACAGTGCAGTAATATCTAACTAAATGCTTGTGTTCCTAGCTCCAACAGTGCAGTAGTATCTAACTAAATGCTTGTGTTCCTAGCTCCAACAGTGCAGTAGTATCTAACTAAATGCTTGTGTTCCTAGCTCCAACAGTGCAGTAGTATCTAACTAAATGCTTGTGTTTCTAGCTAGCTACCTAGGTTAGCTAGAAAATAAAAATGGCCCGTCTGGTTAGCATCTAAAACAGCTAGCTACCTAGCTAACGTTAGTGAGAGAGAATTAGCAAGCCACAATGGAGCCGAATTGAATGTAATCTAGCTAGCTAGCTAGATTTAGCTAGCTGCTGTCACCATATAGCTAGCTACAGTTAGTTCATTAACTCAACTTTTAACTCAACCTTCCATAGCAGTCTGTCCTGTAGCTACATTCTATAGCTTTACACTCAACCTTCCATAGCAGTCTGTGTTGTCGCTACATTCTATAGCTGTCACTCAACCTTCCATAGCAGTCTGTGTTGTAGCTACATTAAATAGCTTTTCACTCAACCTTCCATAGCAGTCTGTGTTGTAGCTACATTCTATAGCTTTACACTCAACCTTCCATAGCAGTCTGTGTTGTAGCTACATTCTATAGCTTTACACTCAACCTTCCATAGCAGTCTGTGTTGTAGCTACATTATATAGCTTTACACTCAACCTTCCATAGCAGTCTGTGTTGTAGCTACATTATATAGCTTTTAACTCAACCTTCCATAGCAGTCTGTGTTGTAGCTACATTATATAGCTTTACACTCAACCTTCCATAGCAGTCTGTGTTGTAGCTACATTATATAGCTTTACACTCAACCTTCCATAGCAGTCTGTGTTGTAGCTACATTATATAGCTTTACACTCAACCTTCCATAGCAGTCTGTGTTGTAGCTACATTCTATAGCTTTAACTCAACCTTCCATAGCAGTCTGTGTTGTAACTACATTCTATAGCTTTAACTCAACCTTCCATAGCAGTCTGTGTTGTAACTACATTCTATAGCTTTACACTCAACCTTCCATAGCAGTCTGTGTTGTAGCTACATTCTATAGCTTTACACTCAACCTTCCATAGCAGTCTGTGTTGTAGCTACATTCTATAGCTTTACACTCAACCTTCCATAGCAGTCTGTGTTGTAGCTACATTATAGAGCTTTACACTCAACCTTCCATAACAGTCTGTGTTGTAGCTACATTCTATAGCTTTACACTCAACCTTCCATAGCAGTCTGTGTTGTAGCTACATTATATAGCTTTAACTCAACCTTCCATAGCAGTCTGTGTTGTAGCTACATTATATAGCTTTACACTCAACCTTCCATAGCAGTCTGTGTTGTAGCTACATTATATAGCTTTACACTCAACCTTCCATAGCAGTCTGTGTTGTAGCTACATTATATAGCTTTACACTCAACCTTCCATAGCAGTCTGTGTTGTAGCTACATTCTATAGCTTTACACTCAACCTTCCATAGCAGTCTGTGTTGTAACTACATTCTATAGCTTTACACTCAACCTTCCATAGCAGTCTGTGTTGTAGCTACATTATATAGCTTTACACTCAACCTTCCATAGCAGTCTGTCCTGTAGCTACATTATATAGCTTTACACTCAACCTTCCATAGCAGTCTGTGTTGTAGCTACATTATATAGCTTTACACTCAACCTTCCATAGCAGTCTGTGTTGTAACTACATTCTATAGCTTTACACTCAACCTTCCATAGCAGTCTGTGTTGTAGCTACATTCTATAGCTTTACACTCAACCTTCCATAGCAGTCTGTGTTGTAGCTACATTCTATAGCTTTTAACTCAACCTTCCATAGCAGTCTGTGTTGTAGCTACATTATATAGCTTTACACTCAACCTTCCATAACAGTCTGTGTTGTAGCTACATTCTATAGCTTTACACTCAACCTTCCATAGCAGTCTGTGTTGTAGCTACATTATATAGCTTTACACTCAACCTTCCATAGCAGTCTGTGTTGTAGCTACATTATATAGCTTTTAACTCAACCTTCCATAGCAGTCTGTGTTGTAGCTACATTATATAGCTTTACACTCAACCTTCCATAGCAGTCTGTGTTGTAGCTACATTCTATAGCTTTACACTCAACCTTCCATAGCAGTCTGTGTTGTAGCTACATTATATAGCTTTACACTCAACCTTCCATAGCAGTCTGTGTTGTAACTACATTCTATAGCTTTACACTCAACCTTCCATAGCAGTCTGTCCTGTAGCTACATTCTATAGCTTTACACTCAACCTTCCATAGCAGTCTGTGTTGTAGCTACATTATATAGCTTATAACTCAACCTTCCATAGCAGTCTGTGTTGTAGCTACATTATATAGCTTTACACTCAACCTTCCATAGCAGTCTGTGTTGTAGCTACATTCTATAGCTTTACACTCAACCTTCCATAGCAGTCTGTCCTGTAGCTACATTATATAGCTTTACACTCAACCTTCCATAGCAGTCTGTGTTGTAGCTACATTCTATAGCTTTACACTCAACCTTCCATAGCAGTCTGTGTTGTAGCTACATTCTATAGCTTTACACTCAACCTTCCATAGCAGTCTGTCCTGTAGCTACATTCTATAGCTTTACACTCAACCTTCCATAACAGTCTGTGTTGTAGCTACATTATATAGCTTTAACTCAACCTTCCATAGCAGTCTGTGTTGTAGCTACATTCTATAGCTTTACACTCAACCTTCCATAGCAGTCTGTGTTGTAGCTACATTATATAGCTTTACACTCAACCTTCCATAACAGTCTGTGTTGTAGCTACATTCTATAGCTTTTAACTCAACCTTCCATAACAGTCTGTGTTGTAGCTACATTATATAGCTTTACACTCAACCTTCCATAGCAGTCTGTGTTGTAACTACATTCTATAGCTTTACACTCAACCTTCCATAGCAGTCTGTGTTGTAGCTACATTCTATAGCTTTACACTCAACCTTCCATAACAGTCTGTGTTGTAACTACATTCTATAGCTTTACACTCAACCTTCCATAGCAGTCTGTCCTGTAGCTACATTCTATAGCTTTACACTCAACCTTCCATAGCAGTCTGTGTTGTAGCTACATTCTATAGCTTTACACTCTACCTTCCATAGCAGTCTGTGTTGTAGCTACATTCTATAGCTTTACACTCAACCTTCCATAGCAGTCTGTGTTGTAGCTACATTCTATAGCTTTTCACTCAACCTTCCATAGCAGTCTGTGTTGTAGCTACATTATATAGCTTATAACTCAACCTTCCATAGCAGTCTGTGTTGTAACTACATTCTATAGCTTTACACTCAACCTTCCATAGCAGTCTGTCCTGTAGCTACATTCTATAGCTTTACACTCAACCTTCCATAGCAGTCTGTGTTGTAGCTACATTCTATAGCTTTACACTCTACCTTCCATAGCAGTCTGTGTTGTAGCTACATTCTATAGCTTTACACTCAACCTTCCATAGCAGTCTGTGTTGTAGCTACATTCTATAGCTGTCACTCAACCTTCCATAGCAGTCTGTCCTGTAGCTACATTCTATAGCTTTTAACTCAACCTTCCATAGCAGTCTGTGTTGTAGCTACATTATATAGCTTTAACTCAACCTTCCATAGCAGTCTGTCCTGTAGCTACATTATATAGCTTTACACTCAACCTTCCATAGCAGTCTGTGTTGTAGCTACATTCTATAGCTTTACACTCAACCTTCCATAGCAGTCTGTGTTGTAGCTACATTCTATAGCTTTAACTCAACCTTCCATAGCAGTCTGTGTTGTCGCTACATTTTATAGCTTTACACTCAACCTTCCATAGCAGTCTGTGTTGTAGCTACATTATATAGCTTTACACTCAACCTTCCATAGCAGTCTGTGTTGTAGCTACATTCTATAGCTTTTCACTCAACCTTCCATAGCAGTCTGTGTTGTAGCTACATTAAATAGCTTTTCACTCAACCTTCCATAGCAGTCTGTGTTGTAGCTACATCCTATAGCTTTTAACTCAACCTTCCATAGCAGTCTGTGTTGTAACTACATTCTATAGCTTTAACTCAACCTTCCATAGCAGTCTGTGTTGTAGCTACATTATATAGCTTATAACTCAACCTTCCATAGCAGTCTGTGTTGTAACTACATTCTATAGCTTTTAACTCAACCTTCCATAGCAGTCTGTGTTGTGTAGCTACATTCTATAGCTTTACACTCAACCTTCCATAGCAGTCTGTGTTGTAGCTACATTCTATAGCTTTACACTCAACCTTCCATAGCAGTCTGTGTTGTAGCTACATTCTATAGCTTTAACTCAACCTTCCATAGCAGTCTGTGTTGTAGCTACATTCTATAGCTTTACACTCTACCTTCCATAGCAGTCTGTGTTGTAGCTACATTCTATAGCTGTCACTCAACCTTCCATAGCAGTCTGTGTTGTAGCTACATTCTATAGCTTTACACTCAACCTTCCATAGCAGTCTGTGTTGTAGCTACATTCTATAGCTGTCACTCAACCTTCCATAGCAGTCTGTCCTGTAGCTACATTCTATAGCTTTTAACTCAACCTTCCATAGCAGTCTGTGTTGTAGCTACATCATATAGCTTTACACTCAACCTTCCATAGCAGTCTGTGTTGTAGCTACATTATATAGCTTTAACTCAACCTTCCATAGCAGTCTGTGTTGTAGCTACATTCTATAGCTTTACACTCAACCTTCCATAGCAGTCTGTGTTGTAGCTACATTCTATAGCTTTACACTCAACCTTCCATAGCAGTCTGTGTTGTAGCTACATTCTATAGCTTTAACTCAACCTTCCATAGCAGTCTGTGTTGTAGCTACATTCTATAGCTTTACACTCTACCTTCCATAGCAGTCTGTGTTGTCGCTACATGTTATAGCTTTACACTCAACCTTCCATAGCAGTCTGTGTTGTAGCTACATTATATAGCTTTACACTCAACCTTCCATAGCAGTCTGTGTTGTAGCTACATTCTATAGCTTTTCACTCAACCTTCCATAGCAGTCTGTGTTGTAGCTACATTAAATAGCTTTTCACTCAACCTTCCATAGCAGTCTGTGTTGTAGCTACATCCTATAGCTTTTAACTCAACCTTCCATAGCAGTCTGTGTTGTAACTACATTCTATAGCTTTAACTCAACCTTCCATAGCAGTCTGTGTTGTAGCTACATTATATAGCTTATAACTCAACCTTCCATAGCAGTCTGTGTTGTAACTACATTCTATAGCTTTTAACTCAACCTTCCATAGCAGTCTGTGTTGTAGCTACATTCTATAGCTTTACACTCAACCTTCCATAGCAGTCTGTGTTGTAGCTACATTCTATAGCTTTTAACTCAACCTTCCATAGCAGTCTGTGTTGTAGCTACATTCTATAGCTTTACACTCAACCTTCCATAGCAGTCTGTGTTGTAGCTACATTCTATAGCTGTCACTCAACCTTCCATAGCAGTCTGTGTTGTAGCTACATTCTATAGCTTTACACTCAACCTTCCATAGCAGTCTGTGTTGTAGCTACATTCTATAGCTGTCACTCAACCTTCCATAGCAGTCTGTCCTGTAGCTACATTCTATAGCTTTTAACTCAACCTTCCATAGCAGTCTGTGTTGTAGCTACATCATATAGCTTTACACTCAACCTTCCATAGCAGTCTGTGTTGTAGCTACATTATATAGCTTTAACTCAACCTTCCATAGCAGTCTGTGTTGTAGCTACATTCTATAGCTTTACACTCAACCTTCCATAGCAGTCTGTGTTGTAGCTACATTCTATAGCTTTACACTCAACCTTCCATAGCAGTCTGTGTTGTAGCTACATTCTATAGCTTTAACTCAACCTTCCATAGCAGTCTGTGTTGTAGCTACATTCTATAGCTTTACACTCTACCTTCCATAGCAGTCTGTGTTGTAGCTACATTCTATAGCTTTACACTCAACCTTCCATAGCAGTCTGTGTTGTAGCTACATTCTATAGCTGTCACTCAACCTTCCATAGCAGTCTGTCCTTTAGCTACATTCTATAGCTTTTAACTCAACCTTCCATAGCAGTCTGTGTTGTAGCTACATTATATAGCTTTACACTCAACCTTCCATAGCAGTCTGTGTTGTAGCTACATTCTATAGCTTTACACTCAACCTTCCATAGCAGTCTGTCCTGTAGCTACATTCTATAGCTTTAACTCAACCTTCCATAACAGTCTGTGTTGTAGCTACATTATATAGCTTATAACTCAACCTTCCATAGCAGTCTGTGTTGTAACTACATTCTATAGCTTTAACTCAACCTTCCATAGCAGTCTGTGTTGTAGCTACATTATATAGCTTATAACTCAACCTTCCATAGCAGTCTGTGTTGTAACTACATTCTATAGCTTTTAACTCAACCTTCCATAGCAGTCTGTGTTGTAGCTACATTCTATAGCTTTACACTCAACCTTCCATAGCAGTCTGTGTTGTAGCTACATTCTATAGCTTTACACTCAACCTTCCATAGCAGTCTGTGTTGTAGCTACATTCTATAGCTTTAACTCAACCTTCCATAGCAGTCTGTGTTGTAGCTACATTCTATAGCTTTACACTCTACCTTCCATAGCAGTCTGTGTTGTAGCTACATTCTATAGCTGTCACTCAACCTTCCATAGCAGTCTGTGTTGTAGCTACATTCTATAGCTTTACACTCAACCTTCCATAGCAGTCTGTGTTGTAGCTACATTCTATAGCTGTCACTCAACCTTCCATAGCAGTCTGTCCTGTAGCTACATTCTATAGCTTTTAACTCAACCTTCCATAGCAGTCTGTGTTGTAGCTACATCATATAGCTTTACACTCAACCTTCCATAGCAGTCTGTGTTGTAGCTACATTATATAGCTTTAACTCAACCTTCCATAGCAGTCTGTGTTGTAGCTACATTCTATAGCTTTACACTCAACCTTCCATAGCAGTCTGTGTTGTAGCTACATTCTATAGCTTTACACTCAACCTTCCATAGCAGTCTGTGTTGTAGCTACATTCTATAGCTTTAACTCAACCTTCCATAGCAGTCTGTGTTGTAGCTACATTCTATAGCTTTACACTCTACCTTCCATAGCAGTCTGTGTTGTAGCTACATTCTATAGCTTTACACTCAACCTTCCATAGCAGTCTGTGTTGTAGCTACATTCTATAGCTGTCACTCAACCTTCCATAGCAGTCTGTCCTGTAGCTACATTCTATAGCTTTTAACTCAACCTTCCATAGCAGTCTGTGTTGTAGCTACATTATATAGCTTTACACTCAACCTTCCATAGCAGTCTGTGTTGTAGCTACATTCTATAGCTTTACACTCAACCTTCCATAGCAGTCTGTCCTGTAGCTACATTCTATAGCTTTAACTCAACCTTCCATAACAGTCTGTCCTGTAGCTACATTATATAGCTTTACACTCAACCTTCCATAGCAGTCTGTGTTGTAGCTACATTATATAGCTTTAACTCAACCTTCCATAGCAGTCTGTGTTGTAGCTACATTCTATAGCTTTACACTCAACCTTCCATAGCAGTCTGTGTTGTAACTACATTCTATAGCTTTACACTCAACCTTCCATAGCAGTATGTGTTGTAGCTACATTCTATAGCTTTACACTCAACCTTCCATAGCAGTCTGTGTTGTAGCTACATTATATAGCTTTAACTCAACCTTCCATAGCAGTCTGTGTTGTAGCTACATTATATAGCTTTCACTCAACCTTCCATAGCAGTCTGTGTTGTAGCTACATTCTATAGCTTTAACTCAACCTTCCATAGCAGTCTGTGTTGTAGCTACATTCTATAGCTTTACACTCTACCTTCCATAGCAGTCTGTGTTGTAGCTACATTCTATAGCTGTCACTCAACCTTCCATAGCAGTCTGTGTTGTAGCTACATTCTATAGCTTTACACTCAACCTTCCATAGCAGTCTGTGTTGTAGCTACATTCTATAGCTGTCACTCAACCTTCCATAGCAGTCTGTCCTGTAGCTACATTCTATAGCTTTTAACTCAACCTTCCATAGCAGTCTGTGTTGTAGCTACATCATATAGCTTTACACTCAACCTTCCATAGCAGTCTGTGTTGTAGCTACATTATATAGCTTTAACTCAACCTTCCATAGCAGTCTGTGTTGTAGCTACATTCTATAGCTTTACACTCAACCTTCCATAGCAGTCTGTGTTGTAGCTACATTCTATAGCTTTACACTCAACCTTCCATAGCAGTCTGTGTTGTAGCTACATTCTATAGCTTTAACTCAACCTTCCATAGCAGTCTGTGTTGTAGCTACATTCTATAGCTTTACACTCTACCTTCCATAGCAGTCTGTGTTGTAGCTACATTCTATAGCTTTACACTCAACCTTCCATAGCAGTCTGTGTTGTAGCTACATTCTATAGCTGTCACTCAACCTTCCATAGCAGTCTGTCCTGTAGCTACATTCTATAGCTTTTAACTCAACCTTCCATAGCAGTCTGTGTTGTAGCTACATTATATAGCTTTACACTCAACCTTCCATAGCAGTCTGTGTTGTAGCTACATTCTATAGCTTTACACTCAACCTTCCATAGCAGTCTGTCCTGTAGCTACATTCTATAGCTTTAACTCAACCTTCCATAACAGTCTGTGTTGTAGCTACATTCTATAGCTTTACACTCAACCTTCCATAGCAGTCTGTGTTGTAACTACATTCTATAGCTTTACACTCAACCTTCCATAGCAGTATGTGTTGTAGCTACATTCTATAGCTTTCACTCAACCTTCCATAGCAGTCTGTGTTGTAGCCACATTATATAGCTTTACACTCAACCTTCCATAGCAGTCTGTGTTGTAGCTACATTATATAGCTTTCACTCAACCTTCCATAGCAGTCTGTGTTGTAGCTACATCCTATAGCTTTGCACTCAACCTTCCATAGCAGTCTGTGTTGTAGCTACATTCTATAGCTTTACACTCAACCTTCCATAGCAGTCTGTGTTGTAGCTACATTATATAGCTTTCACTCAACCTTCCATAGCAGTCTGTGTTGTAGCTACATTCTATAGCTTTACACTCAACCTTCCATAGCAGTCTGTCCTGTAGCTACATTCTATAGCTTTACACTCAACCTTCCATAGCAGTCTGTCCTGTAGCTACATTCTATAGCTTTACACTCAACCTTCCATAGCAGTCTGTCCTGTAGCTACATTCTATAGCTTTACACTCAACCTTCCATAGCAGTCTGTGTTGTAGCTACATTATATAGCTTTAACTCAACCTTCCATAGCAGTCTGTGTTGTAGCTACATTATATAGCTTTACACTCAACCTTCCATAGCAGTCTGTGTTGTAGCTACATTATATAGCTTTACACTCAACCTTCCATAGCAGTCTGTGTTGTAGCTACATTCTATAGCTTTAACTCAACCTTCCATAGCAGTCTGTGTTGTAGCTACATTATATAGCTTTAACTCAACCTTCCATAGCAGTCTGTGTTGTAGCTACATTATATAGCTTTTAACTCAACCTTCCATAGCAGTCTGTGTTGTAGCTACATTCTATAGCTTTACACTCAACCTTCCATAGCAGTCTGTGTTGTAGCTACATTCTATAGCTTTTAACTCAACCTTCCATAGCAGTCTGTGTTGTAGCTACATTCTATAGCTTTACACTCAACCTTCCATAGCAGTCTGTGTTGTAGCTACATTCTATAGCTTTACACTCAACCTTCCATAACAGTCTGTGTTGTAGCTACATTCTATAGCTTTACACTCAACCTTCCATAGCAGTCTGTGTTGTAGCTACATTCTATAGCTTTACACTCAACCTTCCATAACAGTCTGTGTTGTAGCTACATTCTATAGCTTTACACTCAACCTTCCATAGCAGTCTGTGTTGTAGCTACATTATATAGCTTTACACTCAACCTTCCATAGCAGTCTGTGTTGTAGCTACATTCTATAGCTTTACACTCAACCTTCCATAACAGTCTGTGTTGTAGCTACATTCTATAGCTTTACACTCAACCTTCCATAGCAGTCTGTGTTGTAGCTACATTATATAGCTTTACACTCAACCTTCCATAGCAGTCTGTGTTGTAGCTACATTATATAGCTTTACACTCAACCTTCCATAACAGTCTGTGTTGTAGCTACATTATATAGCTTTACACTCAACCTTCCATAGCAGTCTGTGTTGTAACTACATTCTATAGCTTTCACTCAACCTTCCATAGCAGTCTGTGTTGTAGCTACATTATATAGCTTTACACTCAACCTTCCATCTAACTGCCTAAATCCACATGTTATGACTATAACTACTGTTCCCTGAAGGATGGAACGAGGTATATCATATTCTGACCCTGCACCGACAGGGGATTTAGGCTCGCTGAAAAGCAGTCCTGAATTTAGGAAATGGATGCGAGCCCCGGTATTATAGCCAGGAAGACATGGCTTCCGAGGGCGGGCTCGGAAGTTTTCAGGTGAATATGATTGGACTCTCCCATAGTATGTTATCTCGTCCCCTCCTTCAGGAAACAGTAGTTATATTCACAACTGTACATTTTTCCACCTCTCTCACAAGGATCCACCCCTTATTTTCATGACATACCCAAATCTAACTGCCTGTAGCTCAGGACCTGAATTAAGGATATGCATTTTCTTGATACAATTTGAAACAACAACTTGATACAATTTGAAAGGAAACACTTTGCAGTTGTAGAAATGTGAAATGAATGTAGGAGACACATTAGATCTGGTAAAAGATAATACAA
Organism: Salvelinus alpinus; assembly: GCF_045679555.1. Classification (NCBI taxonomy): domain Eukaryota; kingdom Metazoa; phylum Chordata; class Actinopteri; order Salmoniformes; family Salmonidae; genus Salvelinus; species Salvelinus alpinus. Next base: position 115,608,538 of record NC_092087.1, on the reverse strand, counting down.
AGGGAAAAAAACAACCGTTTAAAAAAATACACTGCTCAAAAAAATAAAGGGAACACTTAAACAACACAATGTAACTCCAAGTCAATCACACTTCTATGAAATCAAACTGTCCACTTAGGAAGCAACACTGATTGACAATAAATTTCACATGCTGTTGTGCAAATGGAATAGACAAAAGGTGGAAATTATAGGCAATTAGCAAGACACCCCCAAAAAAGGAGTGATTCTACAGGTGGTGACCACAGACCACTTCTCAGTTCCTATGCTTCCTGGCTGATGTTTTGGTCACTTTTGAATGCTGGCGGTGCTCTCACTCTAGTGGTAGCATGAGACGGAGTCTGCTGGAGGTCATTTTGCAGGGCTCTGGCAGTGCACCTCCTTGCACAAAGGTGGAGGTAGCGGTCCTGCTGCTGGGTTGTTGCCCTCCTACAGCCTCCTCCACGTCTCCTGATGTACTGGCCTGTCTCCTGGTAGCGCCTCCATGCTCTGGACACTACGCTGACAGACACAGCAAACCTTTTTGCCACAGCTCGCATTGATGTGCCATCCTGGATGAACTGCACTACCTGAGCCACTTGTGTGGGTTGTAGACAGAGTTTAGCTTTAATATGGTATCTTACATGTGTGATTTAATGAAAGTTTGATTTTATATCATTTGTTTTTGAATTTTCTACATTTTCCCTGGCTATTGGCCAAGTGGGACGCAAGCATCCCACATATCCCAGAGAGCTTTTAATATGTATTGGCAATAATTAACTTAAGGGTGAGGCATGGAATAATAAAACATGTATCTTTTGTCAGGCTGAATGTTTGAAATATGAGGTGATTTGAGTCATGCTTCTTCAGTAGTGGAATAAAGACAATTAGCATTTGAATGTTGTAAAGAAATACTGGAGCGATGTCCATCGTCAGTGTGAATAGGCACCAGGCTTCTATTTCAATGGTAATTACAGAACAATTTTTAGAGGGCCTCAAACTCCCTCTACATTTCTACTGGGAGAATCATCAAGCCATTATTTAGGGGGGGATGAGCACCAAACTCCCTCTACATTTCTACTGAGAGCATCATCAAGCCATTCTTTAGGGGGGGGGGGGGGATTAGTCTCAAACTCCTTCTACATTTCTACTGAGAGCATCATCAAGCCATTCTTTAAGGGGGGGTCTCAAACTCCCTCTACATTTTCAGCCTCTGTTTTACTACTACACACAACAGCTTCAGTCTCAGAAATTGTGTGAACGGAAATCCCTTCTTCAGAAATGTGGGATGTGCACTAGAAGCGTGTAGGATACTGCTCTTGTCTGTAGGTTTTGTGTACTTAGTAGTGGACAAAGACCCGGAGTGAATGCACAAGGGTATCAAGGAAGGATCTCTAACTCAATATATATATTTTACATTGTGACATTATTCATTAAAATACTCCTTCTACAATGTTAAAACATTCTACATTGTGACATCATTAAAACACTCCTACTACAATGTTAAAACATTCTACATTGTGACATCATTAAAACACTCCTACTACAATGTTAAAACATTCTACATTGTGACATCATTAAAATACTCCTTCTACAATGTTAAAACATTCTACATTGTGACATCATTAAAATACTCCTACTACAATGTTAAAACATTCTACATTGTGACATTATTTCATTGACATCATGAAACAACTCCTTCCTGTATATTCTGATGTTTGATCAGATATATTTTACCAGAGTAGCTCTTCACACATTGATCACAGCTACATTATTTATTTCCTGTGTGTATATCAGAGTAAAATTCTTCCCACATTGATTTCAACTATGAGGATTCTGTCCTGTGTGTGTTCTCTGGTGCATAGACAGATGGCTAGATGTAGTAAAACACTTCCCACATTGAGCACAACTATAAGGTTTCTCTCCTGTGTGCGTTCTCTGGTGTCTAGTCAGACTGTTAGACTTAATAAAACTCTTCCCACATTGAGTACAGCTATAAGGTTTCTCTCCTGTGTGTGTTCTCTGGTGTACTATCAAGCTGTTTGAGTGAGTAAAGCTCTTCCCACATTGATCACAGCTATAAGGCTTCTCTCCTGTGTGTGTTCTCTGGTGTACTATCAAGCTGTTTGAGTGAGTAAATCTCTTCCCACATTGATCACAGCTATAAGGCTTCTCTCCTGTGTGTGTTCTCTGATGTGATTTTAAATGTCCTGACGAAACAAATCTCTTTCCACAGTCGGAGCAGTGGTAAGGTTTCTCTCCTGTGTGTGTTCTCTGGTGTACTATCAAGCTGTTTGAGTGAGTAAAGCTCTTCCCACATTGATAACAGCTATAAGGTTTCTCTCCAGTGTGAATTCTCTGGTGTAATTGTAATGTAGATGATTTTGAAAAGCTCTTCCCACAGTCAGAGCAGCTATAAGGTTTCTCTCCGGTGTGAATTCTCTGGTGTGATTGTAATATAGATGATTTTGAAAAGCTCTTCCCACAGTCAGAGCAGCTATAAGGCTTCTCTCCTGTATGCCTTCTCTGATGTATTTTAAGGTCTGCTTTAGAGGTGAATCTCTTCTCACAGTCAGAGCAACAGTGAGGTTTCTCGCCAGTGTGTATTCTCAGGTGTGCTGTCATGCTGCGTGAGGCAGCAAAACTCTTCCCACATTGATTACAGCTATACGGCTTATCTCCTGTGTGTGTTCTCTGGTGCAAAGTCAGCTGGCTAGATGTAGTAAAATTCATCCCACATTGATCACAGATATAAGGATTCTCTCCTGTGTGTGTTCTCTGGTGTATAGTCAGACGGCTTGACGAAGAAAAACTCTTCCCACATTGACAACAGCTATAAGGTTTCTCTCCTGTGTGTGTTCTCTGGTGTGTTTTCAGGCTGCTTGGAACATTAAAACTCTTCCCACACTGATCACAGCTATACGGTTTCTCTCCTGTATGAATTCTCTGGTGTCTTATAAGGCCTGCTGAAGAGGTAAATCTCTTCCCACAGTCAGAGCAGCAGTGAGTTGTCTTTCCTGTGGGTCTCCGCTGGTGTTTCTCGAGGTGTTCTGATGTGGAGAAACTCTTCTCTGCCTCTTCAGCATCATGAGGTTGTTGAGGCTCCCCAGAGGATCCACCATAGTCCCGTATCTCTCCTGTGTGAATGACAAAGTCAGACAGATGGTTAAAGGCCCACAACAGCAGAAATCCACTGTAGAAGGTGATGCCAACAGCATAGCCATGACGTTGTACAACAATTGACTTCTGTAATAAATGTTTAAAATATTTGACACATTTAGTCTTGTTTTCACATTAGTAGTAAAATACTGTCTATTTGAGGTAAAAGGTGATTGCCCGTGATGTTTTACAACAATTTAATTCTGTAATGAAATGTTTAAAATGCTTTTACAAACTTATTTGAAAACTGTCTTAAGGACATTCAAGTGAGCAAAAACAGCCATATTGTCTTGTTTTTGTCACAGTAGTATATAGTGGATGATTCTAGAAATAAATTAATACAGCTGTTAAAAACCCTAAGTACTAATTCCCCACCGTGGGGGAAAACTCAGGGGAGTTCTCATAGACTGACAGCAAAAATAGCCTCCATTTACAGGTTGCTTATGAGTGAATTTCACACTACTTTTGGATTATAATTGTAAAGGCTCGTTCATGCCATTGTTTCAAATCAACTGCTTTATACTTTTAAAAAAACTTGAATTTCAACCAGAAAAATCTCTTTGGATAGCTTTGCTGACAGTCTATGTCAATAAGCGTTAGCATTCCAGCTAACAGCTTTGCTACCAGCCTATGTCAATAGGCGTTAGCATTCTAGCTAACAGCTTTGCTACCAGCCTTTGTCAATAAGCGTTAGCATACTAGCTAACAGCTTTGCTTCCAGCCTATGTCAATAAGCGTTAGCATTCTAGCTAACAGCTTTGCCTCCAGCCTATGTCAATAAGCGTTAGCATTCTATCTAACAGCTTTGCTTCCAGCCTATGTCAATAAGCGTTAGCATACTAGCTAACAGCTTTGCCTCCAGCCTATGTCAATAAGCGTTAGCATTCTAGCTAACAGCTTTGCTTCCAGCCTATGTCAATAAGCGTTAGCATACTAGCTAACAGCTTTGCCTCCAGCCTATGTCAATAAGCGTTAGCATTCTATCTAACAGCTTTGCTTCCAGCCTATGTCAATAAGCGTTAGCATTCTAGCTAACAGCTTTGCTTCCAGCCTATGTCAATAAGCGTTAGCATACTAGCTAACAGCTTTGCCTCCAGCCTATGTCAAGAAGCGTTAGCATTCTAGCTAACAGTGCATTCTAGCTAACAGCTTTGCCTCCAGCCTATGTCAATAAGCGTTAGCATTCTATCTAACAGCTTTGCTTCCAGCCTATGTCAATAAGCGTTAGCATACTAGCTAACAGCTTTGCTTCCAGCCTATATCAATAATCGTTAGCATACTAGCTAACAGCGTTGCTTCCAGCCTATGTCAATAAGCGTTAGCATTCTCGCTAACAGCTTTGCCTCCAGCCTATGTCAATAAGCGTTAGCATTCTAGCTAATAGCTTTGCTTCCAGCCTATGTCAATAAGCGTTAGCATACTAGCTAACAGCTTTGCTTCCAGCCTATATCAATAATCGTTAGCATACTAGCTAACAGCTTTGCTTCCAGCCTATATCAATAATCGTTAGCATACTAGCTAACAGCGTTGCTTCCAGCATATGTCAATAAGCGTTAGCATTCTAGCTAACAGCTTTGCTTCCAGCCTATATCAATAATCGTTAGCATACTAGCTAACAGCTTTGCCTCCAGCCTATGTCAATGTCAATAAGCGTTAGAATTCTAGCTAACAGCTTTGCCTCCAGCCTAGCGTTAGCATTTAAGCTAACAACTGCTGCATCCAAAATACATGTTGTAACGACCCTGCCGCTTGAGCCTGCTTTTGCGGCACAGTCGATAGCACGCCGGACCTCGGGCTAGAAGGTCGAGGGTTCGAGACCTGCTCACTGCCTGTTTCATTACAATATTTTGCAATTATCACAACCAAATAGTCATAACTTCACCTAACAATAACATAGACCTACTGTAGGACCCATAACTTCACCTAACAACAACATAGACCTACTGTAGGACCCCTAACTTACAACATAGACCTAGGACTATAAATCATTTAATATTCCAGGTGAAACATGGACAATAAAATGTATTTGTCATGACATTTCATAACCTGATCACCAGATAATTTTGTGAATAATCCCACTAGGCTACTCTGTAATGTGTTGTCATTCTAAACGTCCTGAATAAAGTAAAATAGCTCTGTGTGTTGTACAATAGCCTATTGTTAGGAATTTTGTTAATAAATAGTTAAAACAATTTAATTCCACTAACACCTATCCATCAAGGAACAGTTCTCTACACATTATGAGCTAAGTATCTCTGTGTGTCCAAACGGACACAGAAACATTTGAAAACATTAACACACTACCATGTTTTCTCAGTTAAATCTAACTAGACCCTGCGAATCAAATCAAATGTTATTTGTCACATGCGCCGAATACAACAGGTGTAGTAGCCCTCACAGTGAAATACTGACTGACCAGCCCTTAACCAACAGGTGTAGACCTCACAGTGAAATGCAGACTGACCAGCCCTTAACCAACAGGTGTAGACCTCACAGTGAAATGCAGACTGACCAGCCCTTAACCAACAGGTGTAGACCTCACAGTGAAATGCTGACTGACCAGCCCTTAACCAACAGGTGTAGACCTCACAGTGAAATGCAGACTGACCAGCCCTTAACCAACAGGTGTAGACCTCACAGTGAAATGCTGAGAGACCAGCCCTTAACCAACAGGTGTAGACCTCACAGTGAAATGCTGAGACCAGCCCTTAACCAACAGGTGTAGACCTCACAGTGAAATGCTGACTGACCAGCCCTTAACCAACAGGTGTAGACCTCACAGTGAAATGCTGACTGACCAGCCCTTAACCAACAGGTGTAGACCTCACAGTGAAATGCTGAGACCAGCCCTTAACCAACAGGTGTAGACCTCACAGTGAAATGCTGACTGACCAGCCCTTAACCAACAGGTGTAGACCTCACAGTGAAATGCTGAGACCAGCCCTTAACCAACAGGTGTAGACCTCACAGTGAAATGCTGACTGACCAGCCCTTAACCAACAGGTGTAGACCTCACAGTGAAATGCTGACTGACCAGCCCTTAACCAACAGGTGTAGACCTCACAGTGAAATGCTGAGACCAGCCCTTAACCAACAGGTGTAGACCTCACAGTGAAATGCTGAGACCAGCCCTTAACCAACAGGTGTAGACCTCACAGTGAAATGCTGACTGACCAGCCCTTAACCAACAGGTGTAGACCTCACAGTGAAATGCTGACTGACCAGCCCTTAACCAACAGGTGTAGACCTCACAGTGAAATGCTGACTGACCAGCCCTTAACCAACAGGTGTAGACCTCACAGTGAAATACTGACTGACCAGCCCTTAACCAACAGGTGTAGACCTCACAGTGAAATGCTGACTGACCAGCCCTTAACCAACAGGTGTAGTAGACCTCACAGTGAAATGCTGACAGACCAGCCCTTAACCAACAGGTGTAGACCTCACAGTGAAATGCTGACAGACCAGCCCTTAACCAACAGGTGTAGACCTCACAGTGAAATGCTGACAGACCAGCCCTTAACCAACAGGTGTAGACCTCACAGTGAAATAGTGACTGACCAGCCCTTAACCAACAGGTGTAGACCTCACAGTGAAATACTGACTGACCAGGCCTTAACCAACAGGTGTAGACCAGGTGTAGACAGGTGTAGAACTCACAGTGAAATGCAGACTGTCCAGCCCCTTAACCAACAGGTGTAGACCTCACAGTGAAATGCTGACAGACCAGCCCCTTAACCAACAGGTGTAGACCTCACAGTGAAATACTGACTGACCAGCCCTTAACCAACAGGTGTAGACCTCACAGTGAAATGCTGAATACAACAGGTGTAGACCTCACAGTGAAATGCTGACTGACCAGCCCTTAACCAACATGTGTAGACCTCACAGTGAAATACTGACTGACCAGCCCTTAAACAACAGGTGTAGACCTCACAGTGAAATACTGAATACAACAGGTGTAGACCTCACAGTGAAATACTGACTGACCAGCCCTTAACCAACAGGTGTAGACCTCACAGTGAAATACTGAATACAACAGGTGTAGACCTCACAGTGAAATGCAGACTGACCAGCCCTTAACCAACAGGTGTAGACCTCACAGTGAAATGCTGACTGACCAGCCCTTAACCAACAGGTGTAGACCTCACAGTGAAATGCAGACTGACCAGCCCTTAACCAACAGGTGTAGACCTCACAGTGAAATGCTGACTGACATGCCCTTAACCAACAGGTGTAGACCTCACAGTGAAATGCTGACTGACCAGCCCTTAACCAACAGGTGTAGACCTCACAGTGAAATACTGACAGGTGTAGACCAGGTGTAGACAGGTGTAGAACTCACAGTGAAATCTTTGGAGGGAACTGAAAGTCCGTATTGCCCAGCGACAGCCCCGAAACCTGAAGGATCTGGAGAAGGTCTGTATGGAGGAGTGGGCCAAAATCCCTGCTGCAGTGTGTGCAAACCTGGTCAAGAACTACAGGAAACGTATGATCTCTGTAATTGCAAACAAAGGTTTCTGTACCAAATGTTAAGTTGTCCTTTTCTGATGTATCAAATACTTATGTCATGCAATAAAATGCAAATTAATTACTTAAAAATCATACAATGTGATTTTCTGGATTTTTGTTTTAGATTCCGTCTCTCACAGTTGAAGTGTACCTATGATTAAAATTACAGACCTCTACATGCTTTGTAAGTAGGAAAACCTGCAAAATCGGCAGTGTATCAAATAATTGTTCTCCCCACTGTATATACAGGGTGTTACGGTACTGAGTCAATGTAGAGGCTATATACAGGGTGTTATGGTACAGAGTCAATGTGGAGGCTATATACAGGGGGTACCGGTACAGAGTCAATGTGGAGGCTATATACAGGGGGTACCGGTACAGAGTCAACGTGGGGGCTATATACAGGGGGTACCGGTACAGAGTCAATGTGTAGGCTATATACAGGGTGTTACGGTACAGAGTCAATGTGGAGGCTATATACAGGTGGTACCGGTACAGAGTCAATGTGGAGGCTATATACAGGGGGTACTGGTACCGAGTCAATGTGGAGGCTATATACAGGGGGTACTGGTACAGAGTCAATGTGGAGGCTATATACAGGTGGTACCGGTACAGAGTCAATGTGGAGGCTATATACAGGGGGTACCGGTACAGAGTCAATGTGGAGGCTATATACAGGTGGTACCGGTACAGAGTCAATGTGGAGGCTATATACAGGGGGTACTGGTACCGAGTCAATGTGGAGGCTATATACAGGGGGTACTGGTACAGAGTCAATGTGGAGGCTATATACAGGTGGTACCGGTACAGAGTCAATGTGGAGGCTATATACAGGGGGTAACGGTACAGAGTCAATGTGGAGGCTATATACAGGTGGTACCGGTACAGAGTGAATGTGGAGGCTATATACAGGGGGTACTGGTACCGAGTCAATGTGGAGGCTATATACAGGGGCTCCTGGTACCGAGTCAATGTGGAGGCTATATACAGGGGGTACCGGTACAGAGTCAATGTGGAGGTACAGATTAGTCGAGGTAACTGTTTAGCAAATCAACCAGACTCTGCTATAAATCAGACTAGAACCTACTGTAAATCAACCAGACTCTGCTGTAAATCAACCAGACTACACCCTGCCGTAAATCAACAAGACCCTGCCGTAAATCAACAAGACCCTGCTGTAAATCAACCAGACCATGCTGTAAATCAACCAGACCCTACTGTAAATCAGACTAGAACCTACTGTAAATCAACTAGACTCTACTGTAAATCAACTAGACTCTGCTGTAAATCAACCAGACTACACCCTGCTGTAAATCAACCAGACCCTGCTGTAAATCAGACTAGAACCTACTGTAAATCAACTAGACTCTACTGTAAATCAACTAGACTCTGCTGTAAATCAACCAGACCATGCTGTAAATCAACCAGACCCTACTGTAAATCAGACTAGAACCTACTGTAAATCAACTAGACTCTACTGTAAATCAACTAGACTCTGCTGTAAATCAACCAGACTACACCCTGCTGTAAATCAACCAGACCCTGCTGTAAATCAGACTAGAACCTACTGTAAATCAACTAGACTCTACTGTAAATCAACTAGACTCTGCTGTAAATCAACCAGACTACACCCTGCTGTAAATCAACCAGACCCTGCTGTAAATCATTCCAACTAGACCCTGCTGTAAATCATTCCAACTAGACCCTGCTGTAAATCAATCAGACTGGACCCTGCTGTAAATCAATCAGACTGGACCCTGCTGTAAATCAACCAGACTGGACCCTGCTGTAAATCAACCAGACTGGACCCTGCTGTAAATCAATCAGACTGGACCCTGCTGTAAATCAATCAGACTGGACCCTTCTGTAAATGATGACAGTATTGATGTTGGTGTTCTGAATCAATTCAAAATGACTCTTTATTGAAGAGCCAGGTTAATGACAGTATTGACCTGGTGTTCTGAATCAATTCAAAATGACTCTTTATTGAAGAGCCAGGTTAATGACAGTATTGATGTTGGTGTTCTGAATCAATTCAAAATGACTCTTTATTGAAGAGCCAGGTTAATGACAGTATTGACTTGGTGTTCTGAATCAATTCAAAATGACTCTTTATTGAAGAGCCAGGTTAATGACAGTACTGATGTTAGTGTTCTGAATCAATTCAAAATGACTCTTTATTGAAGAGCCAGGTTAATGACAGTACTGATGTTAGTGTTCTGAATCAATTCAAAATGACTCTTTATTGAAGAGCCAGGTTAATGACAGTATTGATGTTAGTGTTCTGAATCAATTCTAAATGACTCTTTATTGAAGAGCCAGGTTAATGACAGTACTGACTTGGTGTTCTGAATCAATTTAAAATGACTCTTTATTGAAGAGCCAGGTTAATGACAGAACTGATGTTGGTGTTCTGAATCAATTCAAAATGACTCTTTATTGAAGAGCCAGGTTAATGACAGTATTGATGGTGGTGTTCTGAATCAATTCAAAATGACTCTTTATTGAAGAGCCAGGTAAATGACAGTATTGACTTGGTGTTCTGAATCAATTCAAAATGACTCTTTATTGAAGAGCCAGGTTAATGACAGTATTGATGTTAGTGTTCTGAATAAATTCAAAATGACTCTTTATTGAAGAGCCAGGTTAATGAGAGAACTGATGTTAGTCTTCTGAATCAATTCAAAATGACTCTTTATTGAAGAGCCAGGTTAATGACAGTATTGACCTGGTGTTCTGAATCAATTCAAAATGACTCTTTATTGAAGAGCCAGGATAATGACAGAACTGACTTGGTGTACACATGTACACTGCTGCTACTCACTGTTTATTATCTATGCACAGTCACTTCACCCCTACCTCCATGTACATATTACCTCAACTAACCTGTACCCCCGCACATTGACTCGGTACCCCCTGTATATAGCCTCCACATTGACTCGGTACCCCCTGTATACAGCCTCCACACTGACTCGGTATCCCCTGTATATAGCCTCCACACTGACTCGGTATCCCCTGTATATAGCCTCCACATTGACTCGGTATCCCCTGTATATAGCCTCCACACTGACTCGGTACCCCCTGTATTTAGCCTCCACATTGACTCTGTACCCCCTGTATATAGCCTCCACACTGACGCAGTACCACCTGTATATAGCCTAGTTATTGGTATTTTATTGTGTTACTTTAGCTTATTTGCTAAATATTTTCTCAACTCTTCTTGAACTGCAATGTATTGGGGTGGCAGGTAGCCTAGTGGTTAGAGCGTTGGACTAGTAAACAAAAGGTTGCTGGATCGAATCCCTGAGCTGACAAGGTAAAAATCTGTCGTTCTTCCCCCTGAACAAGACAATTAACACACTGTTCCCCCCGGAAGGCCGTCATTGAAAATAAGAATTTGTTCTAAAACTGAGTTAAATAGTTAAATAAAGGTACAATTCAATGTTGGTTAAGGGCTTGTAAGTAAGCATTTCATGGTAAGGTCTATACTTGTTGTATTCGACGCATGTGACAAATAGTTTGATTTGATAGTATATTTTGTGGATATGAATGACTATTTCTTGCCAATTAAAAATCTGGGTACTTTTCATAGCTTTTGTCACATCAGTTGAACAACTGCGGAGTAAATGCCCCTGTTTTTAGGACAGTACTTACTGGTGTTAATCAGATCGCCTGTGTCCTCGTCTTTCAATGTGACAGTAATCTCCCCCTCCTTCTCCTCCTTCACTCCAAAAACCACATCCTCCTCTTTCTCTGCCTCCTCTTCTTTTACTGTAACATCCTCCTCCTCTTTCACTCTGAACGCATCTTCCTCTTCTTTCACTGAAACGTCTTTCTCCTCTCCTTTTACTGTAACATCCTCCTCCTCTTTCACTCTGAACGCGTCTTCCTCTTCTTTCACTGAAACGTCTTTCTCTTCTTCTTTCACTGTAACATCCTCCTCCTCTTTCACTCTGAACGCGTCTTCCTCTTCTTTCACTGTAACGTCTTTCTCTTCTTCTTTCACTGTAACAGCCTCCTCCTCTTTCACTCTGAACGCGTCTTCCTCTTCTTTCACTGTAACGTCTTTCTCTTCTTCTTTCACTGTAACAGCCTCACCCTCTACCTCTTGTTTTACTGTGACATCTTCTTCTTCGTCCTCCTCTTTCACGACAACGTTCAGCCACAGACCCTCTTTCTCCGTCCAGCAGACCTCCTCTTCTTCAACAGGAGGCGAGTAGCTTGGTGAACTCATGGTCGGGGATGTTAGCTAACAGCTAGCTAGCTAGGCTAATGCTAACTTAACGAGACAGCTAGCTGAACGTAAATAGGAAATTAAATCGGATAATTAGCTAAACGACAGAAATGTGTTCAAAACACAGTGGCTCATATACCAGAAAGCGTCTAAAGAGCTTGAACGTTTCCGCTATGTTGGCTAGCAAGCTACCGAGATGGCTGACAAGCTGGTGTTGGTTTTCTTCTTTGAGTTTTTATCGGCGGATCGCAACTGACCGAGAGGTGTAAACACCGCCCCCTACTGTACTGGAGTGTGAGGCCGGGCATTAATACCGCTTTATTCTTCTCTTATCTAACGCTGCATTTCTAACTAAACTACTCCCATCACCACCACACAATCTTTTCTCATTTCAGATGTATATTTGTTATTTGTTATTTTATTTAACCTTTATTTAACTAGGCAAGTCAATATTCACACTGTATTCTATTCTACTGTATGTTTTGGCAATGCCACTCTGACATTGATTGTCCTTGTATTTATATATTTCTTTAAATCCATTATTTAACTTTTAGATTTGTGTGGGTAATGGCTGAATGGTAGAGGAAATGGTTGACCATGTATTATTATGTTGTTAAATGGTGTAGAGGGGGAGAGTTTCAAATCAAAATCAAAACTATATTGGGTCACATACACATACTACTACTATAAATACTCATACTTAGCAGATGTTATTTCAGGTGTAGCGAACTGCTTGTGTTCCTAGCTCCAACAGTGTAGTAATATCTAACTAAATGCTTGTGTTCCTAGCTCCAACAGTGCAGTAATATCTAACTAAATGCTTGTGTTCCTAACTCCAACAGTACAGTAGTATCTAACTAAATGCTTGTGTTCCTAGCTCCAACAGTAATATCTAACTAAATGCTTGTGTTCCTAGCTAGATTGATTGATTGAAATTGATTGATATCTAACTAAATGCTTGTGTTCCTAGCTCCAACAGTGCAGTAATATCTAACTAAATGCTTGTGTTCCTAGCTCCAACAGTGCAGTAATATCTAACTAAATGCTTGTGTTCCTAGCTCCAACAGTGCAGTAATATCTAACTAAATGCTTGTGTTCCTAGCTCCAACAGTGCAGTAGTATCTAACTAAATGCTTGTGTTCCTAGCTCCAACAGTGCAGTAATATCTAACTAAATGCTTGTGTTCCTAGCTCCAACAGTGCAGTAATATCTAACTAAATGCTTGTGTTCCTAGCTCCAACAGTGCAGTAATATCTAACTAAATGCTTGTGTTCCTAGCTCCAACAGTGCAGTAATATCTAACTAAATGCTTGTGTTCCTAGCTCCAACAGTGCAGTAATATCTAACTAAATTCATGTGTTCCTAGCTCCAACAGTGCAGTAATATCTAACTAAATTCTTGTGTTCCTAGCTCCAACAGTGCAGTAATATCTAACTAAATGCTTGTGTTCCTAGCTCCAACAGTGCAGTAGTATCTAACTAAATTCTTGTGTTCCTAGCTCCAACAGTGCAGTAATATCTAACTAAATGCTTGTGTTCCTAGCTCCAACAGTGCAGTAATATCTAACTAAATGCTTGTGTTCCTAGCTCCAACAGTGCAGTAGTATCTAACTAAATGCTTGTGTTCCTAACTCCAAAAGTGCAGTAGTATCTAACTAAATGCTTGTGTTCCTAGCTCCAACAGTGCAGTAATATCTAACTAAATGCTTGTGTTCCTAGCTCCAACAGTGCAGTAATATCTAACTAAATTCTTGTGTTCCTAGCTCCAACAGTGCAGTAGTATCTAACTAAATGCTTGTGTTCCTAGCTCCAACAGTGCAGTAGTATCTAACTAAATGCTTGTGTTCCTAGCTCCAACAGTGCAGTAGTATCTAACTAAATGCTTGTGTTCCTAACTCCAAAAGTGCAGTAGTATCTAACTAAATGCTTGTGTTCCTAGCTCCAACAGTGCAGTAATATCTAACTAAATGCTTGTGTTCCTAGCTCCAACAGTGCAGTAGTATCTAACTAAATGCTTGTGTTCCTAACTCCAAAAGTGCAGTAGTATCTAACTAAATGCTTGTGTTCCTAGGTCCAACAGTGCAGTAATATCTAACTAAATGCTTGTGTTCCTAGCTCCAACAGTGCAGTAATATCTAACTAAATGCTTGTGTTCCTAGCTCCAACAGTGCAGTAGTATCTAACTAAATGCTTGTGTTCCTAGCTCCAACAGTGCAGTAGTATCTAACTAAATGCTTGTGTTCCTAGCTCCAACAGTGCAGTAGTATCTAACTAAATGCTTGTGTTCCTAGCTCCAACAGTGCAGTAGTATCTAACTAAATGCTTGTGTTCCTAGCTCCAACAGTGCAGTAGTATCTAACTAAATGCTTGTGTTCCTAGCTCCAACAATACAGTAGTATCTAACTAAATGCTTGTGTTTCTAGCTCCAACAGTAATATCTCACTAAATGCTTGTGTTCCTAGCTCCAACAGTGCAGTAATATCTAACTAAATGCTTGTGTTCCTAGCTCCAACAGTAGTCTGTAACTAAATGCTTGTGTTCCTAGCTCCAACAGTGCAGTAGTATCTAACTAAATGCTTGTGTTTCTAGCTCCAACAGTAGTATCTAACTAAATGCTTGTGTTCCTAGCTCCAACAGTAGTATCTAACTAAATGCTTGTGTTCCTAGCTCCAACAGTGCAGTAATATCTAACTAAATGCTTGTGTTCCTGGCTCCAACAGTGCAGTAGTATCTAACTAAATGCTTGTGTTCCTAGCTCCAACAGTGCAGTAGTATCTAACTAAATGCTTGTGTTCCTAGCTCCAACAGTGCAGTAGTATCTAACTAAATGCTTGTGTTTCTAGCTCCAACAGTAATATCTCACTAAATGCTTGTGTTCCTAGCTCCAACAGGGCAGTATTATCTAACTAAATGCTTGTGTTCCTAGCTCCAACAGTGCAGTAGTATCTAACTAAATGCTTGTGTTCCTAGCTCCAACAGTGCAGTAGTATCTAACTAAATGCTTGTGTTTCTAGCTCCAACAGTAATATCTCACTAAATGCTTGTGTTCCTAGCTCCAACAGGGCAGTATTATCTAACTAAATGCTTGTGTTCCTAGCTCCAACAGTGCAGTAGTATCTAACTAAATGCTTGTGTTCCTAGCTCCAACAGTGCAATAGTATCTAACTAAATGCTTGTGTTTCTTGCTCCAACAGTGCAGTAGTATCTAACTAAATGCTTGTGTTCCTAGCTCCAACAGTGCAGTAATATCTAACTAAATGCTTGTGTTCCTAGCTCCAACAGTGCAGTAATATCTAACTACATGCTTGTGTTCCTAGCTCCAACAGTGCAGTAGTGTCTAACTAAATGCTTGTGTTCCTAGCTCCAACAGTGCAGTAATATCTAACTAAATGCTGGGGTTCCTAGCTCCAACAGTGCAGTAATATCTAACTAAATGCTTGTGTTTCTAGCTCCAACAGTGCAGTAGTATCTAACTAAATGCTTGTGTTCCTAGCTCCAACAGTGCAGTATTATCTAACTAAATGCTTGTGTTCCTAGGTGCCAGGACAACAACCTCTCCCTCAACGATGAGACAGCCTATAGGGAGGAGGTCAGAGACCTGGCCGTGTGGTACCAGGACAACAACCTCTCCCTCAACGATGAGGCAGCCTATAGGGAGGAGGTCAGAGACCTGGCCGTGTGGTGCCAGGACAACAACCTCTCCCTCTACGATGAGGCAGCCTATAGGGAGGAGGTCAGAGACCTGGCCGTGTGGTACCAGGACAACAACCTCTCCCTCAACGACGAGACAGCCTATAGGGAGTAGGTCAGAGACCTGGCCGTGTGGTACCAGGACAACAACCTCTCCCTCAACGATGAGACAGCCTATAGGGAGGAGGTCAGAGACCTGGCCGTGTGGTGCCAGGACAACAACCTCTCCCTCAACGATGAGACAGCCTATAGGGAGGAGGTCAGAGACCTGGCCGTGTGGTGCCAGGACAACAACCTCTCCCTCAACGATGAGGCAGCCTATAGGGAGGAGGTCAGAGACCTGGCCGTGTGGTGCCAGGACAACAACCTCTCCCTCAACGATGAGACAGCCTATAGGGAGGAGGTCAGAGACCTGGCCGTGTGGTGCCAGGACAACAACCTCTCCCTCTACGATGAGGCAGCCTATAGGGAGGAGGTCAGAGACCTGGCCGTGTGGTGCCAGGACAACAACCTCTCCCTCAACGATGAGACAACCTATAGGGAGGAGGTCAGAGACCTGGCCGTGTGGTGCCAGGACAACAACCTCTCCCTCTACGATGAGCCAGCCTATAGGGAGGAGGTCAGAGACCTGGCCGTGTGGTGCCAGGACAACAACCTCTCCCTCAACGATGAGACAGCCTATAGGGAGGAGGTCAGAGACCTGGCCGTGTGGTACCAGGACAACAACCTCTCCCTCAACGATGAGGCAGCCTATAGGGAGGAGGTCAGAGACCTGGCCGTGTGGTGCCAGGACAACAACCTCTCCCTCTACGATGAGACAGCCTATAGGGAGGAGGTCAGAGACCTGGCCGTGTGGTGCCAGGACAACAACCTCTCCCTCAACGTGATCAACACAAAGGAGATGATTGAGTGAACAGGGAGTACAGGAGGGGACTGAGCACGCACCCCTGAGGGGCGCCCCGTGTTGAGGATCAGCGTGGCGGATGTGTTGTTACCTACCCTCACCACCTGGGGGCGGCCCATCAGGAAGTCCAGGATCCAGTTGCAGAGGCAGGTGTTTAGTCCCAGGGTCCTTAGCTTAGTGATGAGCTTTGAGGGTACTATGGTGTTGAACGCTGAGCTGTAGTCAATGAATAGCATTCTCACATAGGTGTTCCTTTTGCCCAGGTGGGAAAGGGCAGTGTGGAGTGCAATAGAGATGGCATCATCATTAACAGACAGGTTTACACATCACTGCAACATTATTACATCAACATTAACAGACAGGTTTACAAATCACTGGGACATTATTACATCATCATTAACAGACAGGTTTACACATCACTGGGTCATTATTACATCATCATTAACAGACAGGTTTACACATCACTGAGACATTGTTATATCATCATTAACAGACAGGTTTACACATCACTGGGTCATTATTACATCATCATTAACAGACAGGTTTACACATCACTGAGACATTGTTATATCATCATTAACAGACAGGTTTAAACATCACTGAGACATTATTACATCAACATTGACAGGTTTACACATCACTGGGACATTATTACATCATCATTAACAGACAGGTTTATACATCGCTGGGTCATTATTACATCATCATTAACAGACAGGTTTACACATCACTGAGACATTGTTACATCATCATTAACAGACAGGTTTACACATCACTGAGACATTATTACACCATCATTAACAGACAGGTTTACACATCACTGGGACATTATTACCTCATCATTAACAGACAGGTTTACACATCACTGAGACATTATTACATCATCATTAACAGACAGGTTTACACATCACTGGGACATTATTACATCATCATTAAGAGACAGGTTTACACATCACTGGGACATTATTACATCATCATTAACAGACAGGTTTACACATCACTGGGACATTATTACATCATCATTAACAGACAGGTTTACACATCACTGGGACATTATTACATCATCATTAACAGACAGGTTTACACATCACTGGGACATTATTACATCATCATTAAGAGACAGGTTTACACATCACTGGGACATTATTACATCATCATTAACAGACAGGTTTTTACATCACTGGGACAGTGTTATTACATCATCATTAACAGACAGGTTTACACATCACTGGGACATTGTTACATCATCATTAACAGACAGGTTTACACATCACTGGGACATTGTTACATCATCATTAACAGACAGGTTTACACATCACTGGGACATTATTACATCATCATTAAGAGACAGGTTTACACATCACTGAGACATTATTACATCATCATTAACGGACAGGTTTACACATCACTGGGACATTATTACATCATCATTAACATACAGGTTTACACATCACTGGGACATTGTTACATCATCATTAACAGACAGGTTTACACATCACTGGGACATTATTACATCATCATTAAGAGACAGGTTTACACATCACTGAGACATTATTACATCATCATTAACGGACAGGTTTACACATCACTGGGACATTATTACATCATCATTAACATACAGGTTTACACATCACTGGGACATTATTACATCATCATTAACATACAGGTTTACACATCACTGGGACATTGTTACATCATCATTAACAGACAGGTTTACACATCACTGGGACATTATTACATCATCATTAAGAGACAGGTTTACACATCACTGAGACATTATTACATCATCATTAACAGACAGGTTTACACATCACTGGGACATTATTACATCATCATTAACATACAGGTTTACACATCACTGGGACATTATTACCTCATCATTAACAGACAGATTTACACATCACTGGGACATTGTTACATCATCATTAACAGACAGGTTTACACATCACTGAGACATTATTACATCATCATTAAGAGACAGGTTTACACATCACTGAGACATTATTACATCATCATTAACGGACAGGTTTACACATCACTGGGACATTATTACATCATCATTAACATACAGGTTTACACATCACTGAGACATTATTACATCATCATTAACGGACAGGTTTACACATCACTGGGACATAGTGGATGTGTACTGCACTGTTAAGGGCCCATGAATAAACATTTCACTACACCATTTAGCCTACATCCTGTATCCTGCCCATGTGACCAATAAAACGTTGATTTGATCACATCTGATTATTCAGTACAAACCTTGATTTCCATCTACATCAACAGACTGATTGTGTCTGTATCTGTGTAGCAGCAGATTAATACGCTGCGATCTCATGTGAGGATGACATCATGAGAACAGGTGGCTTCAGAGAAGATGGAACCCCCCCCCCCCTGAGTTCGACATGACGGCCATTTTTCTACAGGAGAAACAAACGTCTGTTAATGGAGAAAGACACACTGTTGATTTCACTGGAGAGATGATGATCAAGGTTT
Source organism: Salvelinus alpinus (assembly GCF_045679555.1). NCBI lineage: Eukaryota > Metazoa > Chordata > Actinopteri > Salmoniformes > Salmonidae > Salvelinus > Salvelinus alpinus. The sequence goes on along the minus strand of NC_092087.1, from coordinate 115,589,562 downwards.
GGATGTGATCAGTCGACAACTAACATTCTGTAATGTCTGTTTTTATGTTTTTTTTTAACCTTTATTTAACTTGTCAAGTCAATTAATTCGGCTATTAAAAGCCAACTGACATTTACTCCTGAGGTGCTGACCTGTTGCACTCTCGACAACCACTGTGATTATTATTATTTGACCCTGCTGGTCATCTATGAACATTTGAACATCTTGGCCATGTTCTGTTATAATCTCCACCCGGCACAGCCAGAAGAGGACTGGCCACCCCTCATAGCCTGGTTCCTCTCTATGTTTCTTCCTAGGTTTTGGCCTTTCTAGGGAGTTTTTCCTAGCCACCGTGCTTCTACACCTGCATTGTTTGCTGTTTGGGGTTTTAGGCTGGGTTTCTGTACAGCACTTTGTGATATCAGCTGATGTAATAAGGGCTTTATAAATACATTTGATTTGATTTGAATGAAAAACAAATTCTTCTTTACAATTTTGGTCTAGGAACAGTGGGTTAACTGGTCTAGGAACAGTGGGTTAACTGGTCTAGGAACAGTGGGTTAACTGGTCTAGGAACAGTGGGTTAACTGGTCTAGGAACAGTGGGTTAACTGGTCTAGGAACAGTGGGTTAACTGGTCTAGGAACAGTGGGTTAACTGGTCTAGGAACAGTGGGTTAACTGGTCTAGGAACAGTGGGTTAACTGGTCTAGGAACAGTGGGTTAACTGGTCTAGGAACAGTGGGTTAACTGGTCTAGGAACAGTGGGTTAACTGGTCTAGGAACAGTGGGTTAACTGGTCTAGGAACAGTGGGTTAACTGGTCTAGGAACAGTGGGTTAACTGGTCTAGGAACAGTGGGTTAACTGGTCTAGGAACAGTGGGTTAACTGGTCTAGGAACAGTGGGTTAACTGGTCTAGGAACAGTGGGTTAACTGGTCTAGGAACAGTGGGTTAACTGGTCTAGGAACAGTGGGTTAACTGGTCTAGGAACAGTGGGTTAACTGGTCTAGGAACAGTGGGTTAACTGGTCTAGGAACAGTGGGTTAACTGGTCTAGGAACAGTGGGTTAACTGGTCTAGGAACAGTGGGTTAACTGGTCTAGGAACAGTGGGTTAACTGGTCTAGGAACAGTGGGTTAACTGGTCTAGGAACAGTGGGTTAACTGGTCTAGGAACAGTGGGTTAACTGGTCTAGGAACAGTGGGTTAACTGGTCTAGGAACAGTGGGTTAACTGGTCTAGGAACAGTGGGTTAACTGGTCTAGGAACAGTGGGTTAACTGGTCTAGGAACAGTGGGTTAACTGGTCTAGGAACAGTGGGTTAACTGGTCTAGGAACAGTGGGTTAACTGGTCTAGGAACACTGGGTTAACTGGTCTAGGAACACTGGGTTAACTGGTCTAGGAACAGTGGGTTAACTGGTCTAGGAACAGTGGGTTAACTGGTCTAGGAACAGTGGGTTAACTGGTCTAGGAACAGTGGGTTAACTGGTCTAGGAACAGTGGGTTAACTGGTCTAGGAACAGTGGGTTAACTGGTCTAGGAACAGTGGGTTAACTGGTCTAGGAACAGTGGGTTAACTGGTCTAGGAACAGTGGGTTAACTGGTCTAGGAACAGTGGGTTAACTGGTCTAGGAACAGTGGGTTAACTGGTCTAGGAACAGTGGGTTAACTGGTCTAGGAACAGTGGGTTAACTGGTCTAGGAACAGTGGGTTAACTGGTCTAGGAACAGTGGGTTAACTGGTCTAGGAACAGTGGGTTAACTGGTCTAGGAACAGTGGGTTAACTGGTCTAGGAACAGTGGGTTAACTGGTCTAGGAACAGTGGGTTAACTGGTCTAGGAACAGTGGGTTAACTGGTCTAGGAACAGTGGGTTAACTGGTCTAGGAACAGTGGGTTAACTGGTCTAGGAACAGTGGGTTAACTGCCTTGTTCAGGGGAACAGTGGGTTAACTGCCTTGTTCAGGGGCAGAACGACAGATTTTTACCTTGTCAGCTCAGGGATTCAATCCACCAACCTTTCGGTTACTGGCCCAATGGTCTAACCACTAGGCTACCTGCCGCCCTGTTAATGATAATGTAATTACCTTGTCCCAGTGATGCGTATACCCATGGCTGATACCAGGGGACGCTGGTCACTAGAATGGGCTGGGAAAGACACTGGGCCACACTCACGCTATATAGCTAGCTAGGTTAGCTAGAAAAGCAAAATGGCCCATCTGGTTAGCATCTAAAACAGCTAGCTACCTAGCTAACGTTAGTGAGAGAGAGTTAGCAAGCCACAATGGAGCCGAATTGAATGTAATCTAGCTAGCTAGCTAGATTTAGCTAGCTGCTGTCACCATATAGCTAGCTACAGTTAGTTCATTAACTCAACTTTTAACTCAACCTTCCATAGCAGTCTGTGTTGTAGCTACATTCTATAGCTTTACACTCAACCTTCCATAGCAGTCTGTGTTGTAACTACATTCTATAGCTTTACACTCAACCTTCCATAACAGTCTGTGTTGTAACTACATTATATAGCTTTACACTCAACCTTCCATAGCAGTCTGTGTTGTAGCTACATTATATAGCTTTACACTCAACCTTCCATAGCAGTCTGTGTTGTAGCTACATTATATAGCTTTACACTCAACCTTCCATAGCAGTCTGTCCTGTAGCTACATTATATAGCTTTACACTCAACCTTCCATAGCAGTCTGTGTTGTAGCTACATTATATAGCTTTACACTCAACCTTCCATAGCAGTCTGTGTTGTAGCTACATTATATAGCTTTACACTCAACCTTCCATAGCAGTCTGTGTTGTAGCTACATTCTATAGCTGTCACTCAACCTTCCATAGCAGTCTGTGTTGTAGCTACATTCTATAGCTGTCACTCAACCTTCCATAGCAGTCTGTGTTGTAGCTACATTCTATAGCTGTCACTCAACCTTCCAACTAACTGCCTGTAGCTCAGGACCTGAATTAAGGAAATGCATTTTCTTGATACCATTTGAAAGGAAACACTTTGCAGTTGTAGAAATGTGAAATGAATGTAGGAGACACATTAGATCTGGTAAAAGATAATACAAAGAAAAGAAAAACCGTTAAAAAAATATAATATATTGAACCTGTCACGTTCCTGACCTGTTTTTCCTTTGTCTTGTATTTATTTAGTTGGTCAGGCGTGAGTTGGGGTGGGTTGTCCATGTGTTATTTTTCTATGTCGGGTTGTTTGTGTTCGGCCGGGTATGATTCTCAATCAGAGGCAGCTGTCAATCGTTGTCCCTGATTGAGAATCATACTTAGGCAGCCGGGGTTCACGTGTGTGTTTGTGGGTGGTTGTATCTCGTGTCTGTATTCGTACCACACGGGACTGTTTGTCGGTTCGTTTCTCTTTTGTAATTTTGTTTCGTTAGTGTTCCGTTTATTTTGTTAATAAATAATCATGGACACAAACCACTCACGCATATTGGTCTGATCCTTCTCGCCTCTCCTCCTCGTCCGAGGAAGAGGATTACGACGACTGTTACAGAACCATCATCTTTGAAATGCAAGAGAAAGGCCATAATGTATTATTCCATCCCAGGCGGAATTTAGATTTTGGCCACTAGATGGCAGCAGTGTATGTGCAAAGTTTTAGACTGATCCAATGAACCATTGCATTTCTGTTCAAAATGTTGTATCAAGACTGCCCAAATGTGCCTAATTGGTTAATTAATAACTTTTCAAGTTCATAATTGTGCACTCTCCTCAAACAATAGCATGGTATTATTTCACTGTAATAGCTACTGTAAATTGGACAGTGCAGTTAGATTAACAAGAATTTAAGCTTTCTGACAATATCAGATATGTCTATATCCTGGGACATTTTCTTGTTACTTACAACCTCATGCTAATCACATTAGCCTACGTTAGCTCAACTGTACCGTGGGGGACCCACCAATCCTGTAGAGGTTTAAACTTAACCAAAAAAACAGCAATCCTTCTGTTTCATTAATAGATCTTTTATCCAAAAATATGATGTTTCACTGATCAATGTTGTCATTTTCACTTTGTAGTTTTTCCACTTTACTAAGTGAAATTGTCATTGAAATGATTGCCAATATCAAAAAAGAGGCCTACAAGCCACAGTGTCTCGCGTCCACTTGGACATTTTGGTGGAGGATCGGTGATGATCAGGGGGTGCTTCCGCAAGGGTGGAATCGGGTAGATGTGTCTTTGTGAAGGACGCATGAATCAAGCCACGTACAAGGTTGTCCTGGAAGAAAACGTGCTTCCTTCTGCTCTGACAATGTTCCCCAACTCTGAGGATTGGTTTTCCCAGCAGGACAATGTTCCCCAACTCTGAGGATTGGTTTTCCCAGCAGGACAATGTTCCCCAACTCTGAGGATTGGTTTTCCCAGCAGGACAATGTTCCCCAACTCTGAGGATTGGTTTTCCCAGCAGGACAATGTTACATGCCACACAGCCAGGTCAATCCAGGTGTGGATGGAGGACCACCAGATCAAGACCCTGTCATGGCTAGCCCAATCTCCAGACCTGAACGCCATTGAAAACCTCTGGAATGTGATCAAGATGAAGATGGATGGTCACAAGTCATCAAACAAAGCTGGGGTTGCTTGAATGTTTGTGCCACGGGAGTGGCATAAAGTCACCCAACATCAATGTGAAAGACTGGTGGAGAGACGCCAAGACGCATGAAAGCTGTGATTGAAAATCAGGGTTGTTTCACCAAATATTGATTTCTGAACTCTTCCTAAGTTAAAACATGAGTATTGTCTTGTTAAAAAATGAATAGGAACTTTTCTGTTTTATTATTCGAGGTCTGACAACACTGCATCTTTTTTGTTAATTTGACCAGTTGTCATTTTCTACAAATAAATGCTCTAATTGACAATATTTGTATTTGGAATTTGGGGACGAAATGTTGTCAGTCGTTTATAGAATAAAACAAAAATTTTAATTTTACCCAAAACCACAAACCTATAAATAGTAAAACCAGAGAAACTGATAATTTTGCAGTGGTCTCTTAATTTTTTCCAGAGCTGTATTATCCAAATACTGACTTGTTAGCACTTGGTGGCCTATAGCAGCACCCAAAAGAGGCTTTATATGAGACAGGTGAACACTTGGTGGCCTATAGCAGCACCCAAAAGAGGCTTTATATGAGACAGGTGAACCACAACACTTCAACAATATTTAATGTGAGATCCTCTCTAAGCAGGAATATGGCTCTGAACATACAGCAACACCTCCCCCATAGGCATTCCTGTCTTTTCTGTAGATGTTATATCCCTAAACAGATTAACCTCTAGTCATATTACTTCAACAGTATTTAATGTGAGAGCCTCTCTAAGCAGGAATATGGCTCTGAACATACAGCAACACCTCCCCCATAGGCATTCCTGTCTTTTCTGTAGATGTTATATCCCTAAACAGATTAACCTCTAGTCATATTACTTCAACAGTATTTAATGTGAGATCCTCTCTAAGCAGGAATATGGCTCTGAACATACAGCAACACCTCCCCCATAGGCATTCCTGTCTTTTCTGTAGATGTTATATCCCTAAACAGATTAACCTCTAGTCATATTACTTCAACAGTATTTAATGTGAGAGCCTCTCTAAACAGATTCACCTCTAGTCATATTACTTCAACAGTATTTAATGTGAGATCCTCTCTAAACAGGAATATGGCTCTGAACATACAGCAACACCTCCCCCAGAGGCATTCCTGTCTTTTCTGTAGATGTTCTATCCCTGTATTGCTCCTGCTGTATCAAAGAAAATATCTAAGTGAGTCTCAGAGGTGGCCAGCATATGAATGCTATCTGATGTTAGCAAGTTATTGATTTCATAAACCTTATTCCTAAGTCTACATGTACAGTTGAAGTCGGAGGTTTACAGACACTTATGTTGGAGTCATTAAAACTTGTTTTTCAACCACTCCACACATTTCTTGTTAACAAACTATAGTTTTGGCAAGTCGGTTAGGACATCTACTTTGTGCATGACACAAGCAATTTTTCCAACAATTGTTTACAGACAGATTATTTCACTTATAATTCACTGTATCACAGCTCCAGTGGGTCAGAAGTTTACATACACTAAGTTGACTGTGCCTTTAAACAGCTTGGAACATTCCAGAAAATGACGTCATGGCTTTAGAAGCTTCTGATAGGCTAATTGACATCATTTGAGTCAATTGCAGGCGGATGTGGATGTGGATGTATTTCAAGGCCTACCTTCAAACTCATTGCCTCTTCGCTTGACATCATGGGAAAATCAAAAGAAAAAAAATGTGTGTGTGTGAGGTTTGATGCTACTGACCCGGAAGTTGACAAAAAACGTTTATTTTTCATTAATTTAATTCATTAGCTAACAATATTATATTGAGACATATAAAAGAGAAGCAACTGTTGATTAGTGCAGATTTTTAATGATTTAAAACAAACGTCTCCTACACATCTGCATTTAAGGCAATGTCTTATTAATTTTATATATAATTAATAATAATAATAATAATAATAATATTGATTCAGTCAAACAAACAGATAGTATTAACAAATATATAATGAACAGACTAACAATACATCATGTAGATGTATATAATGAACAGACTAGGTCTATACGGCTCCTACATGGTTTAACAATACATCATGTAGATGTACAGTGGGGAGAACAAGTATTTGATACACTGACAATTTTGCAGGTTTTCCTACTTACAAAGCATGTAGAGGTCTGTAATTTTTATCATAGGTACACTTCAACTGTGAGAGAAGGAATCTAAAACAAAAATCCAGAAAATCACATTGTATGATTTTTAATTAATTAATTTGCATTTTATTGCATGACATAAGTATTTGATACATCAGAAAAGCAGAACTTAAATATTTGGTACAGAAACCTTTGTTTGCAATTACAGAGATCATACGTTTCCTGTAGTTCTTGACCAGGTTTGCACACACTGCAGCAGGGATTTTGGCCCACTCCTCCATACAGACCTTCTCCAGATCCTTCAGGTTTCGGGGCTGTCGCTGGGCAATACGGACTTTCGGCTCCCTCCAAAGATTTTCTATTGGGTTCAGGTCTGGAGACTGGCTAGGCCACTCCAGGACCTTGAGATGCTTCTTACGGAGCCACTCCTTAGTTGCCCTGGCTGTGTGTTTCGGGTCGTTGTCATGCTGGAAGACCCAGCCACGACCCATCTTCAATGTTCTTACTGAGGGAAGGAGGTTGTTGGTCAAGATCTCGCGATACATGGCCCCATCCATCCTCCCTTCAATACGGTGCAGTCGTCCTGTCCCCTTTGCAGAAAAGCATCCCCAAAGAATGATGTTTCCACCTCCATGCTTCACGGTTGGGATGGTGTTCTTGGGGTTGTACTCATCCTTCTATTCCTCCAAACACGGCGAGTGGAGTTTAGAGCAAAAAGCTCTATTTTTGTCTCATCAGACCACATGACCTTCTCCCATTCCTCCTCTGGATCATCCAGATGGTCATTGGCAAACTTCAGACGGGCCTGGACATGCGCTGGCTTGAGCAGGGGGACCTTGCGTGCGCTGCAGGATTTTAATCCATGACGGCGTAGTGTGTTACTAATGGTTTTCTTTGAGACTGTGGTCCCAGCTCTCTTCAGGTCATTGACCAGGTCCTGCCGTGTAGTTCTGGGCTGATCCCTCACATTCCTCATGATCATTGATGCCCCACGAGGTGAGATCTTGCATGGAGCCCCAGACCGAGGGTGATTGACCGTCATCTTGAACTTCTTCCATTTTCTAATAATTGTGCCAACAGTTGTTGCCTTCTCACCAAGCTGCTTGGCTATTGTCCTGTAGCCCATCCCAGCCTTGTACAGGTCTACAATTTATCCCTGATGTCCTTACACAGCTCTCTGGTCTTGGCCATTGTGGAGAGGTTGGAGTCTGTTTGATTGAGTGTGTGGACAGGTGTCTTTTATACAGGTAACGAGTTCAAACAGGTGCAGTTAATACAGGTAATGAGTGGAGAACAGGAGGGCTTCTTAAAGAAAAACTAACAGGTCTGTGAGAGCCGGAATTCTTACTGGTTGGTAGGTGATCAAATACTTATGTCATGCAATAAAATGCAAATTAATTACTTAAAAATCATACAATGTGATTTTCTGGATTTTTGTTTTAGATTCCGTCTCTCACAGTTGAAGTGTACCTATGATAAAAATGACAGACCTCTACATGCTTTGTAAGTAGGAAAACCTGCAAAATCGGCAGTGTATCAAATACTTGTTCTCCCCACTGTATATAATGAACAGACTAGGTCCATACTGCTCCTACATGGTGTAACAATACATGATACAGTGGGGAGAACAAGTATTTGATACACTGATGATTTTGCAGGTTTTCCTACTTACAAAGCATGTAGAGGTCTGTAATTTTTATCATAGGTACACTTCAACTGTGAGAGACGGAATCTAAAACAAAAATCCAGAAAATCACATTGTATGATTTTTAAGTAATTAATTTGCATTTTATTGCATGACATAAGTATTTGATACATCAGAAAAACAGAACTTAATATTTGGTACAGAAACCTTAGTTTGCAATTACAGAGATCATACGTTTCCTGTAGTTCTTGACCAGGTTTGCACACACTGCAGCAGGGATTTTGGCCCACTCCTCCATACAGACCTTCTCCAGATCCTTCAGGTTTCGGGGCTGTCGCTGGGCAATACGGACTTTCGGCTCCCTCCAAAGATTTTCTATTGGGTTCAGGTCTGGAGACTGGCTAGGCCACTCCAGGACCTTGAGATGCTTCTTACGGAGCCACTCCTTAGTTGCCCTGGCTGTGTGTTTCGGGTCGTTGTCATGCTGGAAGACCCAGCCACGACCCATCTTCAATGCTCTTACTGAGGGAAGGAGGTTGTTGGTGTAGATCTCGCGATACATGGCCCCATCCATCCTCCCCTCAATACGGTGCAGTCGTCCTGTCCCCTTTGCAGAAAAGCATCCCCAAAGAAGGATGTTTCCACCTCCATGCTTCACGGTTGGGATGGTGTTCTTGGGGTTGTACTCATCCTTCTATTCCTCCAAACACGGCGAGTGGAGTTTAGAGCAAAAAGCTCTATTTTTGTCTCATCAGACCACATGACCTTCTCCCATTCCTCCTCTGGATCATCCAGATGGTCATTGGCAAACTTCAGACGGGCCTGGACATGCGCTGGCTTGAGCAGGGGGACCTTGCGTGCGCTGCAGGATTTTAATCCATGACGGCGTAGTGTGTTACTAATGGTTTTCTTTGAGACTGTGGTCCCAGCTCTCTTCAGGTCATTGACCAAGTCCTGCCGTGTAGTTCTGGGCTGATCCCTCACATTCCTCATGATCATTGATGCCCCACGAGGTGAGATCTTGCATGGAGCCCCAGACCGAGGGTGATTGACCGTCATCTTGAACTTCTTCCATTTTCTAATAATTGTGCCAACAGTTGTTGCCTTCTCACCAAGCTGCTTGCCTATTGTCCTGTAGCCCATCCCAGCCTTGTACAGGTCTACAATTTATCCCTTATGTCCTTACACAGCTCTCTGGTCTTGGCCATTGTGGAGAGGTTGGAGTCTGTTTGATTGAGTGTGTGGACAGGTGTCTTTTATACAGGTAACGAGTTCAAACAGGTGCAGTTAATACAGGTAATGAGTGGAGAACAGGAGGGCTTCTTTAAGAAAAACTAACAGGTCTGTGAGAGCCGGAATTCTTACTGGTTGGTAGGTGATCAAATACTTATGTCATGCAATAAAATGCAAATTAATTACTTAAAAATCATACAATGTGATTTTCTGGACTTTTGTTTTAGATTCCGTCTCTCACAGTTGAAGTGTACCTATGATAAAAATGACAGACCTCTACATGCTTTGTAAGTAGGAAAACCTGCAAAATCGGCAGTGTATCAAATACTTGTTCTCCCCACTGTATAGATGTACATAATGAACAGACTAGGTCTATACTGCTCCTACATGGTGTAACAATACATCATGTAGATGTATATAATGAACAGACTAGGTCTATACTGCTCCTACATGGTGTAACAATACATCATGTAGATGTATATAATGAACAGACTAGGTCTATACGGCTCCTACATGGTGTAACAATACATCATGTAGATGTATATAATGAACAGACTAGGTCCATACTGCTCCTACATGGTGTAACAATACATTGAGGCACACAGAGTGTACAAAACATTAAGAACGCCTTCCTAATAGAATGGTGTGGGCGTATATCCGGTCATTAAAAATACCCACGAGTAGACCGTTGATTGGCCAGCTCATTCTCCTCAAGACCGCTGATTGGCCAGTTCATCCTCCTCAGGGAGATGTTCTAAAGAGGTTTGATATGTTTTTTCTTCTTCTTCTGTAATTTATGCTTTGGTCTCAAATACGAGAATCAGACGAGTCAACAACATTATTTGTATATGATTTAAGAGGTTAAGAGAGGATTAACCTTAAAAAGTTAGACAGTTACTTTAAAAGAACGTTATTAACCGGTTACCATACTTTTTAAAATAATGCTTCTGTTCCAGAACAGTAGAGATCACTTTCTTTCCCGGTTCGGTTTCTGTTCCTCAATAAAACACATGTTTGCGGTTTTCTGTTCTGTTCTTCGAACCGTTTCCAACTCCTGGGGTCATTAGGGTTAAGACTGTGTGGGTTCTCTCATGCCTTTTCAGGTTCCCTATCTGAGTAAAACCACTTCCACACTGGGAGCATTGGAACGGCTTCTCTCCTGTGTGTACTCTTTTGTGATCCTTCAGGTTCCCTAACCGTGTAAAACCCTTCCCACACTGGGAGCATTGGAAAGGCTTCTCTCCTGTGTGTAATTTTATATGTTTTTTTAGGTTCCCTAACTTTGTAAAATCTTTTCCACACAGAGAGCAATGGTAAGATGTCTCCCCTGTGTGTGTTCTTTCATGCTCCTTCATGCTCCCTAAGCTTTTAAAACTATTTCCACACTGGGAACATTGGAAAGGTTTCTCTCCTGTGTGTATTCTCTCATGCTTTTTCAGGTTCCCTAACAGGGTAAAACCCTTTCCACACTGGGAACATTGGAAAGGCTTCTCTCCTGTGTGTACTATTTTATGTTCTTTCAGGCTCCCTAACTGTGCAAAACTCTTTCCACACTGGGAACATTGGAAAGACTTCTCTCCTGTATGTATTCTCTCATGCCTTTTCAGGTTCCCTAACTGGGTAAAACCACTTCCACACTGGGAACATTGGAAAGGCTTCTCTCCTGTGTGCATTATTTGATGGTCCTTCAGGTTCCCTAACCGTGTAAAACTCTTTCCACATTGGGAACATTGGAACGGCTTCTCTCCTGTGTGTATTCTTTTATGATCCTTCAGGTTCTCTAACCGTGTAAAATCCTTTCCACATTGGGTGCATTGGAAAGGTTTCTCTCCTGTGTGTAATTTTATATGTTTTTTTAGGTTCTTTAACTTGGTAAAATTCTTTCCACACAGAGAGCAATGGTAAGATGTCTCCCCTGTGTGTGTCCTTTCATGAGCTTTCAGGCTCCCTAACTGTGTAAAACTATTTCCACACTGGGAGCATTGGAAAGGCTTCTCTCCTGTGTGTATTATGTTATGTTCTTTCAGGCTCCATAACCGTGTAAAACTCTTTCCACACTGGGAACATTGGAAAGTTCTCTCTCCTGTGTGCATTCTTTCATGCCTTTTCAGGTTCCCTAATTGAGTAAAACCACTTCCACACTGGGAGCATTGGAAAGGCTTCTCTCCTGTGTGTACTCTTATGTGATCCTTCAGGTTCCCTAACCGTGTAAAACCTTTCCCACACTGGGAGCATTGGAAAGGCTTCTCTCCTGTGTGTAATTTTGTATGTTTTTTTAGGTTCCCTAAGTTGGTAAAATCCTTTCCACACTGAGAGCAGTGGTAAGGCTTTTCTCCTGTGTGTGTTCCGTCATGCTCTTTCAGCTTCCATAACCACTTAAAACTCTTATTACACTGGGAGCAACGGTGTCGTCTCGCTGGTTTGGGCGTCTCTGAGTCTGGTTCCTCTGAAGGATTCTTCCCGCTGTCAGAGTGAGAGTCTGGTATCTCTCCTGCCAAAGACAAACAGAGTATTTGGTTAACTTCTTGAGGGCAGGGGGCAGCATTTTCACTTTCGGAAAAATAGCATGCCAAAATTCAACTGCTTGCTACTCATCCCCAGAATATAAGATATGCATATTATTAGTAGATTTGGATAGAAAACACTCTGAAGTTTCTAAAACTGTTTGAATCATTTCTGTGAGAAATAACAGAACTTATGTAGCAGGCAAAACCCTGAGGACAAACCATTCAGAATGTGTATTTTTTTGATGTCACTGTCTTTTCAATGAATTTTCTTAGAGACACCAGATTTCTAATGGACTTGCTTGCAGTTCCTACCGCTTCCACTGGATGTCACCAGTCCTTGGAAATCGGTTGAGGTTATTCCTTTGTGTAGTGAAGAAGTAGGGCTATCGTAAATGAGGGTCACATTAAGTACATTTTTTGAGAGAGTCACGTTACGAAAAAAGTTGCGTCAGTTTGTTTTCTTTTTGTATTGAACACAGATCATCCCGTCTTCAAATTGATCGATTATTAACGTTTAAAAATACCTAACGTTGTATTACAAAAGGAGTTTGAAATGTTTTGGCAAAGTTTACATGTAACTTTTGATATATTTTGTAGTGACTTGGCGAAAGTTGGAAGCTGTGTTTTTCTGGATGAAACGGTCCAAATAAATTGACATTTTGGATATATATCGACGGAATTAATCGAACAAAAGGACCATTTGTGATGTTTATGGGACATATTGGAGTGCCAACAAAATAATTTCGTCAAAGGTAAGGCATGATTTATATTTTATTTCTGCGTTTTGTGTCGTGCTTGCAGTGTTGAATTATGCTACTCTCTTTGTTTACTGTTGTGCTATCATCAGATAATAGCATCTTATGCTTTCGCCGAAAAGCCTTTTTGAAATCTGACATGTTGGCTGGATTCACAACGAGTTTAGCTTTAATTTGGTATCTTACATGTGTGATTTAATGAAAGTTTGATTTTTATATCATGTTATTTGAATATGGCGCGCTGTATTTTCCCTGGCTATTGGCCGGACGTTTGCGTCCCACCTGCCCCAGAGAAGTTAAACAGAGAGATCTAAATTATAAAACTGTTTACTCCGTACTAGACCCCTCAACATAAAACTGTACATTTGGATTCTGTTGATTGCCCGGTAGTTGATTGGTTGATTCTGTTGATTGCCGGTAGTTGATTGGTTGATTCTGTTGATTGCCGGTACTTGATTGGTTGATTCTGTTGATTGCCGGTAGTTGATTGGTTGATTCTGTTGATTGCCGGTAGTTGATTGGTTGATTCTGTTGATTGCCGGTAGTTGATTGGTTGATTCTGTTGATTGCCGGTAGTTGATTGGTTGATTTTGTTGATTACCGGTAGTTCATTGGTTGATTCTGTTGATTGCCGGTAGTTGATTGGTTGATTCTGTTGATTGCCGGTAGTTGATTGGTTGATTCTGTTGATTGCCGGTAGTTGATTGGTTGATTCTGTTGATTACCGGTAGTTGATTGGTTGATTCTGTTGATTGCCGGGAGTTGATTGGTTGATTCTGTTGATTGCCGGTAGTTTATTGGTTGATTCTGTTGATTACCGGTAGTTGATTGGTTGATTTTGTTGATTGCCGGTAGTTGATTGGTTGATTTTGTTGATTGCCGGAAGTTGATTGGTTGATTCTGTTGATTACCGGTAGTTGATTGACCACTCAGCCCCTACCCAGATGGTCAGACACCGTCGCAAGCTTCGCTCTCTCTCTCTCACACTACTCTCTCCTCTTCTGCTAAATCCTTCTCCCTCCTGTCTCCCGATTCTGCCTCTTCAAACCCTAGTCTCCTTCCTTTCCACATCCTATGACTGGCACTGTCATCTTTCCTCCTGGCCAGCTTGGCCCTCCCATCCTGCTCCGTGACCGAGCTTACAGAACAGGGCTGCGGGCAGCTGAACGAAAATGGAGACAAACTAAACTTCCGGAGGACCTATCATCCTTTCACTCCCTCCTCTCTACCTTATCTTCCTCTGTATCTGCTGCTAAAGCCACTTTCTACCACTCAAAATGTCAAGCTTTTACCTCTAACCCTAGGAAACTCTTTTCCACCTTCTCAGGGCTGGGAGTCTCAGGCTCTATCAGATCCTCCTCTCCATCCTCTCAGGGCTGGGAGTCTCAGGCTCTATCAGATCCTCCTCTCCATCCTCTCAGACTCTATCAGATCCTCATCTCCACCCTCTCAGGGCTGGGTGTCTAAGACTCTATCAGATCCTCATCTCCACCCTCTCAGGGCTGGGAGTCTCAGGCTCTATCAGATCCTCCTCTCCACCCTCAGGGCTGGGAGTCTCAGGCTCTATCAGATCCTCCTCTCCACCCTCTCAGGGCTGGGTGTCTCAGACTCTATCAGATCCTCCTCTCCACCCTCTCAGGGCTGGGTGTCTCAGACTCTATCAGATCCTCATCTCCACCCTCTCAGGGCTGGGTGTCTCAGGCTCTATCAGATCCTCCTCTCCATCCTCTCAGGGCTGGGAGTCTCAGGCTCTATCAGATCCTCCTCTCCATCCTCTCAGGACTGGGTGTCTCAGGCTCTATCAGATCCTCCTCTCCACCCTCTCAGGGCTGGGAGTCTCAGGCTCTATCAGATCCTCCTCTCCACCCTCTCAGGGCTGGGCGTCTCAGACTCTATCAGATCCTCCTCTCCACCCTCTCAGGGCTGGGTGTCTCAGGCTCTATCAGATCCTCCTCTCCACCCTCTCAAGGCTGGGTGTCTCAGTCTCTATCAGATCCTCCTCTCCACCCTCTCAGGGCTGTGTGTCTCAGGCTCTATCAGATCCTCCTCTCCACCCTCTCAGGACTGGGTGTCTCAGGCTCTATCAGATCCTCCTCTCCACCCTCTCAGGGCTGGGAGTCTCAGACTCTATCAGATCCTCCTCTCCACCCTCTCAGGGCTGGGTGTCTCAGACTCTATCAGATCCTCCTCTCCACCCTCTCAGGGCTGGGTGTCTCAGGCTCTATCAGATCCTCCTCTCCACCCTCTCAGACTCTATCAGATCCTCCTCTCCACCCTCTCAGGGCTGGGTGTCTAAGGCTCTATCAGATCCTCCTCTCCACCCTCTCAGGGCTGGGCGTCTCAGACTCTATCAGATCCTCCTCTCCATCCTCTCAGGGCTGGGCGTCTCAGGCTCTATCAGATCCTCCTCTCCACCCTCTCAGGACTGGGTGTCTCAGACTCTATCAGATCCTCCTCTCCACCCTCTCAGGGCTGGGTGTCTCAGGCTCTATCAGATCCTCCTCTCCACCCTCTCAGGGCTGGGTGTCTCAGTCTCTATCAGATCCTCCTCTCCATCCTCTCAGGACTGGGTGTCTCAGACTCTATCAGATCCTCCTCTCCACCCTCTCAGGGCTGGGTGTCTCAGGCTCTATCAGATCCTCCTCTCCACCCTCTCAGGGCTGTGTGTCTCAGTCTCTGCCTCCTCTCCACTCTCTCAAGGCTGGGCGTCTCAGGCTCTATCAGATCCTCCTCTCCACCCTCTCAGGGCTGGGCGTCTCAGGCTCTATCAGATCCTCCTCTCCACCCTCTCAGGGCTGGGTGTCTCAGACTCTATCAGATCCTCCTCTCCACCCTCTCAGGGCTGGGTGTCTCAGTCTCTATCAGATCCTCCTCTCCACCCTCTCAGGGCTGGGTGTCTCAGGCTCTATCAGATCCTCCTCTCCATCCTCTCAGGGCTGGGCGTCTCAGACTCTATCAGATCCTCCTCTCCACCCTCTCAAGGCAGGGCGTCTCAGACTCTATCAGATCCTCCTCTCCACCCTCTCAGGGCTGTGTGTCTCAGACTCTATCAGATCCTCCTCTCCACCCTCTCAGGGCTGGGCGTCTCAGGCTCTATCAGATCCTCCTCTCCACCCTCTCAGGGCTGGGTGTCTCAGACTCTATCAGATCCTCCTCTCCACCCTCTCAGGGCTGGGCGTCTCAGTCTCTATCAGATCCTCCTCTCCACCCTCTCAGGGCTGGGTGTCTCAGGCACTATCAGATCCTCCTCTCCACCCTCTCAGGGCTGGGTGTCTCAGGCTCTATCAGATCCTCCTCTCCACCCTCTCAGGGCTGGGTGTCTCAGGCTCTATCAGATCCTCCTCTCCACCCTCTCAGACTCTATCAGATCCTCCTCTCCACCCTCTCAAGGCTGTGTGTCTCAGATCCTCCTCTCCATCCTCTCAGGGCTGTGTGTCTCAGTCTCTATCAGATCCTCCTCTCCACCCTCTCAGGGCTGGGTGTCTCAGGCTCTATCAGATCCTCCTCTCCACCCTCTCAGGGCTGGGAGTCTCAGACTCTATCAGATCCTCCTCTCCACCCTCTCAGGGCTGTGTGTCTCAGTCTCTATCAGATCCTCCTCTCCATCCTCTCAGGGCTGGGAGTCTCAGGCTCTATCAGATCCTCCTCTCCACCCTCTCAGGGCTGGGTGTCTCAGACTCTATCAGATCTTCCTCTCCACCGTCTCAGGGCTGGGTGTCTCAGACTCTATCAGATCCTCCTCTCCACCCTCTCAGGGCTGGGTGTCTCAGGCTCTATCAGATCCTCCTCTCCACCCTCTCAGGACTGGGCGTCTCAGGCTCTATCAGATCCTCATCTCCATCCTCTCAGGGCTGGGCGTCTCAGGCTCTATCAGATCCTCCTCTCCACCCTCTCAGGGCTGGGTGTCTCAGGCTCTATCAGATCCTCCTCTCCACCCTCTCAGGACTGGGCGTCTCAGGCTCTATCAGATCCTCATCTCCATCCTCTCAGGGCTGGGCGTCTCAGGCTCTATCAGATCCTCATCTCCATCCTCTCAGGACTGGGCGTCTCAGGCTCTATCAGATCCTCATCTCCATCCTCTCAGGGCTGGGCGTCTCAGGCTCTATCAGATCCTCCTCTCCATCCTCTCAGGGCTGGGTGTCTCAGACTCTATCAGATCTTCCTCTCCACCCTCTCAGGACTGGGTGTCTCAGACTCTATCAGATCCTCCTCTCCATCCTCTCAGGGCTGGGTGTCTCAGGCTCTATCAGATCCTCCTCTCCATCCTCTCAGGGCTGGGTGTCTCAGGCTCTATCAGATCCTCCTCTCCACCCTCTCAGGACTGGGTGTCTCAGACTCTATCAGATCCTCCTCTCCACCCTCTCAGGGCTGGGTGTCTCAGTCTCTATCAGATCCTCCTCTCCACCCTCTCAGGGCTGGGTGTCTCAGGCTCTATCAGATCCTCCTCTCCACCTTCTCAGGGCTGGGTGTCTCAGACTCTATCAGATCCTCCTCTCCACCCTCTCAGGGCTGGGAGTCTCAGGCTCTATCAGATCCTCCTCTCCACCCTCTCAGGGCTGGGTGTCTCAGACTCTATCAGATCCTCCTCTCCACCCTCTCAGGGCTGGGTGTCTCAGGCTCTATCAGATCCTCCTCTCCACCCTCTCAGGGCTGGGTGTCTCAGACTCTATCAGATCCTCCTCTCCACCCTCTCAGGGCTGGGTGTCTCAGACTCTATCAGATCCTCCTCTCCATCCTCTCAGGGCTGGGTGTCTCAGACTCTATCAGATCCTCCTCTCCACCTTCTCAGGGCTGGGTGTCTCAGACTCTATCAGATCCTCCTCTCCACCTTCTCAGGGCTGTGTGTCTCAGACTCTATCAGATCCTCCTCTCCACCCTCTCAGGGCTGGGTGTCTCAGACTCTATCAGATCCTCCTCTCCACTTTCTCAGGGCTGGGTGTCTCAGACTCTATCAGATCCTCCTCTCCATCCTCTCAGGGCTGGGAGTCTCAGGCTCTATCAGATCCTCCTCTCCACCCTCTCAGGGCTGGGTGTCTCAGACTCTATCAGATCCTCCTCTCCACCCTCTCAGGACTGGGTGTCTCAGACTCTATCAGATCCTCCTCTCCATCCTCTCAGGGCTGGGAGTCTCAGACTCTATCAGATCCTCCTCTCCATCCTCTCAGGGCTGGGTGTCTCAGACTCTGAAACACTCTTGAATCCTACCTGACAGGCCGCTCATACCAGGTGACGTTGAGAGGATCTGTGTCTGCACTACGTACTCTCGCTACTGGTGTCCCCCAGGGCTTGGTTCTAGGCCCGCGCTTCTTCTGTCTATACACCGAGTCACTCAGTTCTGTCATATCCTCACATGGTCTCTCCTATCACTGCTATGAGGATGAAACTCAATTACTTTTCTCCTTCCCCCCTTCTGACACCCAGATGAAGACATGTATCACTGCGTGCCTGGAAACTTGGATGTCGGCCCACCACCTCAAATTCAACCTCGAGAAGTCAGAGCTGCCGGCCCACCACTTCAAATTCAACCTCGAGAAGTCAGAGCTGCTCTTCCTCCCGGGGAAGGCCTGCCCGGTTCAAAGACCTCTCCATCACGGTTGACAACTCCACAGTGTCACCCCTCCGAGTGCAAATAACGTTGACGTGACCCTTTGACAACACCCTCTCGTTCTCTGCAAACGTCAAAGCAGTGACTCGCTCCTGCAGGTTCATGCTCTACAACATCCGTAGAGTACGACCCTACCTCACACAGGAAGAGGCGCAGGTCGTAATCCAGGCACTTGTCCTCTCCCGTCTGGACTACAGGAACTCGCTGTTGGCTGGGCTCCCCGCTTGTGCCATGAAACCCCTGAAACTTATCCAGAACGCTGCAGCCCGAGTAATGGCTGTTAGTTATTCATGATGATCCCTGGGTAATGGCCGTTAGTTACTCATGATGATCCCTGGGTAATGGCTGTTAGTTACTCATGATGATCCCTGGGTAATGGCTGTTAGTTATTCCTGATGATCCCTGGGTAATGGCTGTTAGTTATTCATGATGATCCCTGGGTAATGGCTGTTAGTTATTCATGATGATCCCTGGGTAATGGCTGTTAGTTATTCATGATGATCCCTGGGTAATGGCTGTTAGTTATTCATGATGATCCCTGGGTAATGGCTGTTAGTTACTCATGATGATCCCTGGGTAATGGCTGTTAGTTATTCATGATGATCCCTGGGTAATGGCTGTTAGTTATTCATGATGATCCCTGGGTAATGGCTGTTAGTTACTCATGATGATCCCTGGGTAATGGCTGTTAGTTACTCATGATGATCCCTGGGTAATGGCTGTTAGTTACTCATGATGATTGGTGTCCCCAGTGCGCATTCATAGCCCGGTGCGCTATATATTCCAGCTCCTCGCATCTGCCGGGCTAGGGTGAGCATCCAGCCAGGAAGGAGTGTGCCAGCCCTGCTCTCCAGACCTCCAGTACGTCTCTACGGCCCAGGATATCCTGCGCCGGCTCTGTGCACTGTGTCTCCAGTGCGTCTGCACAGCCCGGTGCGTCCTGTGCCTGCGCCCCACACGTGCAGGTCCAAAGTCACCATCCAGCCAGGACGGGTTGTGCAGGACCTCCAGTGCGCCTCCACGGCCCAGTGTATCCGGTGCCACACCCTGACCGTAGAGATCCTTTTTATGTCTCTATTTTGGTTGGTCAGGGCGTGAGTTGGGGTGGGCATTCTATGTTTTGTGTTCTATGTTTTCTATTTCTGTGTGTTTGGCCGGGTGTGGTTCTCAATCAGAGGCAGCTGTCTATCTACCATACTTAGGTTGCCTTTTCCCACCTGTCTGTGTGGGTAGTTGTCCATGTGTAGTTGCCTGTGAGCACTACGTTGGCGTCACGTTTCGTTTGATGTTTATTGTTGGCAAATTCTTATATTAAATAAGCATGTACGCTTTGGTCCACTTATTCCCAAGTCGATCGTGACAAATATCAATTACAACCTGTTCTACCATCAATATCAATTACAACCTGTTCTACCATCAAAATCAATTACAACCTGTTCTACCATCAATATCAATTACAACCTGTTCTACCATCAAAATCAATTACAACCTGTTCTACCATCAAAATCAATTACAACCTGTTCTACCATCAAAATCAATTACAACCTGTTCTACCATCAATATCAATTACAACCTGTTCTACCATCAATATCAATTACAACCTGTTCTACCATCAATATCAATTACAACCTGTTTTACCATCAATATCAATTACAACCTGTTTTACCATCAATATCAATTACAACCTGTTCTACCATCAATATCAATTACAACCTGTTCTACCATCAATATCAATTACAACCTGTTCTACCATCAATATCAATTACAACCTGTTCTACCATCAATATCAATTACAACCTGTTCTACCATCAATATCAATTACAACCTGTTCTACCATCAATATCAATTACAACCTGTTTTACCATCAATATCAATTACAACCTGTTCTACCATCAATATCAATTACAACCTGTTCTACCATCAATATCAATTACAACCTGTTCTACCATCAATATCAATTACAACCTGTTCTACCATCAATATCAATTACAACCTGTTCTACCATCAATATCAATTACAACCTGTTCTACCATCAATATCAATTACAACCTGTTCTACCATCAATATCAATTACAACCTGTTCTACCATCAATATCAATTACAACCTGTTTTACCATCAATATCAATTACAACCTGTTCTACCATCAATATCAATTACAACCTGTTCTACCATCAATATCAATTACAACCTGTTTTACCATCAACATCAATTACAACCTGTTTCACCATCAATATCAATTACAACCTGTTTCACCATCAATATCAATTACAACCTGTTTCACCATCAATAACAATTACAACCTGTTTTACAATCAATATCAATTACAACCTGTTCTGCAATCAACATCAATTACAACCTGTTTTCCTGCCTTATTGTTTTATTTTAGAACATTCCAGATCAAAATGATCCTTCCTTGTCTTGATTCTGTCCTCTTCATCCTTTGAAAACAGAGTTGGCTGTAATACATGATATCATAGATATTTCAGTCAGATCAGTCTGTCAAACTTACAACAACAACAAACGAAGGCGCTAATAATAACACCATTGATATTTAATCATGTTTAAAAAATATATAAATACCTTACTCTCATGTGATGTCGAGTATAGAGACTGAGCAAAGCACTACAGAGAGGTATTCAGCAAAGTTTTAAAATGTTCTACAAAATAAAATGAAGCATTTGATCCATTAACGTTTTCTTGACTGACGCCACTCTTTGTAGCTTTTTTTTTTTTACCTAATCCAAGAGTAGAATGCCCTTTTAAAACCACACACTAGTTGAACAACTGCAGTTTGTGCCCGTTAAGAGAGTACTCACTGTATTTACTGGTGTTAATCAGATCAATGTCCCTGTTTTATAAGATAGTACTCACTGTATTTACTGGTGTTAATCAGATCAATGTCCCTGTTTTATAAGATAGTACTCACTGTATTTACTGGTGTTAATCAGATCTCCAGTCTTCTGTTCTTCGTCTTCGTCCTCCAATGTGACAGTCATTACCTCCTCCTCCTCCTTCACTCCAAAAACGTCTTCCTCTTCTTTCACTGTAACAGTCATCTCCTCCTCCTCCTCCTCCTTCACTCCAAAAACGTCTTCCTCTTCTTTCACTGTAACAGTCATCTCGCCCTCCTTCATTCCAAAAACTGCATCCTCCTCTTTCTCTTCCTTCTCCTCCTCATCTTCTTTCACGGTAGTCAACATCCTCCTCTTTCACTCTGAAAGCGTATTTCTCTTATTACGTCTTCCTCTTTTACTGTAACATCCTCCCCCTCTACTTGTTTTTAATTACTGTAACAGCCTTCTCTTCTTTCTTTCTCCGTCCAGCAGACCTCCTCTTCATTAGCAGGAGGAGAGTTAGCTTAGTGACCTCCTGTCATGGGGTGTTAGCTTGCTACCTCACTAGCATCAGCAACTACCTTAGTGTTATTGCTAAGTTAACCAGCTAGCTAGATGTCTAACAACGTCGATATGAAATTAAACGGGGTAACAGCTAGACGACATAAATGTCTTTAAAACATATATATACGCTGAAAGCTTCTAAAGAGCTCCAATATCTCCGCTATGTTGGCTAACAAGCTACCGAGGAGGCTGGCTGGCTAACTGTTGTTATTGTTGAAGAAACGTCCCGTCCACTAGAATATACGTCACAACGGTAGCATCCTCCTGAAAGACGCACATCGCCAACTGCTGAGTGGAGTGGGAAACGCAGTTGAGATAAAAAATATATATATTTTTTTCATACAAAACGTTCATTTAATTTCATTAATTAAATAATATTAATGTATTGAGACGTACAAAGGAAAGCATGTGTTGATTGATTGGTGCTGATGTGTAATGAGTGATGAGTGATGATGGAGGTAAACAAACCTAACTGCATGCCCAGGCATATCATCAGACTACATACAGACATAACTGCATGCCCAGGCCCTGGTATACCACCAGACTGCATACAAAGAGGCACTGAACACTCAACTGTTCTACTGCTCCATTTCCTGTTCCTCTTATAGAATATCAGCTCAATAGTATTGTGGAGCTCCTGCATCTATATATAAACAGTACCAGCACCCAAAATGAGTACCAGCACCTATTTCAGTCCAAGTCACACACTGCTTTGCTTTGAGCAATGTAAACAGTGTTCTGGAATGTTTCAAGAAGGGTTTAATGAGGGGCTATAATTCACAGAGCTGCTGTTGTGATGAACCTCTCTGCCTCTTTAGCTAATCCACTTCCGGTACTCCACGTCATCATGTGCCAAAGAGAAAGAGACTGGCCTTTCTGACATCTTCAAATGTGAACTTTCTATTATTAATTATATATTATTATTTTATATATTAATAACAATGATTATGCAAATATTGCAAATATTGGAAGGATGACTTTATCTCCACGGAACATGTTGGTATCCGGTTACTAAGCAACCGGTCTGTCAAAAGTTGCTAGCTCACGTCTAAAATTCTCAAACTAACCACTGCATTTCCAACCACAAAACATCATAGTCTTGATTTTTTAATCTTCACAATTAAACTTTACATTGTTAACAGTTTAATAATAGTTGTTGATTTTGTTATAAATTCGAATGACATTTTTTTTTGAGGCTCCACATGTTGTCATGGAAATACTAATGTTATTTCCAACAACCGAAGAGCAACTTCGTCGTAAATTCAGCACGTCTTGAACGTTGAGACTTTGGCAACGACAAGGAGTGGTATGTTACCTAAAGAGACTAGTACTCAGACTAGGAAAGTAGCTAGGGGTTGGCTGTCATTTTCCATTAAATGCCTTGTGTTATGTGCTATTTTTGTTGACCCAGCAGTGGATAGTATCCACGGTGCACTGGCGACAAACTGGACAGGAAAAACAACTAGGTTATATTCCGGATTCAGGTTGATCACCGTAGATTTGAGCCCGATTAATTACGTAGAAACGGGGAACGAGTTCTGTTTACAAACACTAATAACGCGTATCTAATTAATTGGTATGTCCAAGAACAAGCGACAAAACCCAGTATTGTCTGTTCCAAAGCCGGGGAGATGGCTAGGACTTCTAGAAACCCCACTATCATATCTGGTTCCTCAAATTCCCCTTTCACTACCGGGTTTCGTCGCCGGCTGTCCTTACCCAGCACCGAAGGACAACCTCCCCCTGTAAAATCTCTAAAGTCGATGTCCGCGCCAGGAAATCTAATTAGCTTAATAAATCAGTCAATTTAAGCTAGAGATATGTTTTTTGTTGTTGCATTTGATATGTCTCGATCCACCGCATTCCCATATGTCCCACTTCCGCATCTGCGGTGAAAGGCGACAGAGGTAGAGCAGTGTTTTTTCAGACTATGAGACAAACAAGTGTCAGGAGAATCTTTTGAAGTTGGTACAGCCGATCTGCCAGCTTCCGTCTGTAGCGTCCGACCCGTTTGGGCTACACACTAACACTCTCAGGAATATGTGCATGTCAGTTGTTTTGCTGTAGGACGCCCACAGGCCTCACAAGACTCGCCTGAAGGTCCCTCAGTACCACTTGAAAACATGAAGGGAAGTATATGGAGACTATTTAATGACAAAAACATGGGGTTCAATACATGTAAAAAAAAAAAATATATATATAGATAAATATACGTTCCCTGATCTTTATTATATCTCTCATGGAAAGAGCAGGTGATCCTAATGTTATATACATTCAGTTTACAACATTTACAATATTCACATTTCAACAAAGTGAATAATGAGCAGAGGAAGACAGAAAATCTGTGTAAATGAAATTGTATCTCGTCTCAAAAGGACAGACACTTAAGAACAAACTTCTTTTTGATATTTTGGGGGGGGGGGACTATCTGTTGTTCAATGTATTTTTATTGGTTAATAGCAGTAAGGACTATCTGTTATTCAATGTGTTTCTATTGGCTAATAGCAGTAAGGACTGTCTGTTATTCAATGTGTTTCTATTGGCTAATAGCAGTAAGGACTATCTGTTATACAATGTGTTTCTATTGGCTAATAGCAGTAAGGACTGTCTGTTATTCAATGTGTTTCTATTGGCTAATAGCAGTAAGGACTGTCTGTTATTCAATGTGTTTCTATTGGCTAATAGCAGTAAGGACTGTCTGTTATTCAATGTGTTTCTATTGGCTAATAGCAGTAAGGACTGTCTGTTATTCAATGTGTTTCTATTGGCTAATAGCAGTAAGGACTATCTGTTATTCAATGTGTTTCTATTGGCTAATAGCAGTAAGGACTATCTGTTATTCAATGTGTTTCTATTGGCTAATAGCAGTAGGGACTGTTATTCAATGTGTTTCTATTGGCTAATAGCAGTAGGGACTGTTATTCAATGTGTTTTTATTGGCTAATAGCAGTAAGGACTATCTGTCATTCAATGTGTTTTTATTGGCTAATAGCAGTAAGGACTATCTGTTGTTCCATGTGTTTCTATTGGCTAATAGCAGTAAGGACTGTCTGTTATTCAATGTGTTTCTATTGGCTAATAGCAGTAAGGACTATCTGTTATTCAATGTGTTTCTATTGGCTAATAGCAGTAAGGACTATCTGTTATTCAATGTGTTTCTATTGGCTAATAGCAGTAAGGACTATCTGTTGTTCCATGTGTTTCTATTGGCTAATAGCAGTAAGGACTATCTGTTATTCAATGTGTTTCTATTGGCTAATAGCGTTGCTGCACAGCTATTTTCACATATTCAGACCCTTTACTCAGTACTTTGTTGAAGCACCTTTTGGCAGCGATTACGGCTTCGAGTCTTCTTGGGTATGACGCTACAAGCTTGGCACACCTGTATTTGGGGAGATTCTCCCATTCTTCTCTGCAGATCCTCTCAAGCTCTGTCAGGTTGGATGGGGAGCGTTGCTGCACAGCTATTTTCACATCTCTCCAGAGATGTTCGATCAAGTTCAAGTCCAGGCTCTGGCTGGACCACTCATGGACATTCCAAGAGTAATCCCGAAGCCACTCCTGCGTTGTCCTGTTGGAAGGTGAACCGTCGCCCCAGTCTGAGGTCCTGAGCGCTCTAGAGCAGGTTTTCATCAAGGATCTCTCTGTACTTTGATCCGTTCACCTTTCCCTTGATCCTGACTAGTCTCCCAGTCCCTGCCCCTGAAAAACATCCCCACAGCATGATGCTTCCACCACCATGCTTCAGCGTAGGGATGGTGCCTGGTTTCCTCCAGACATGACACTTGGCATTCAGGCCAAAGAGTTCAATCTTGGTTTAATCAGACCAGAGAATCTTATTTATCATTTAGTCCTTCAGGTGCCTTCTGGCAAACTCCAAGCGGGCTGTGATGTGCCTCTTACTGAGGAGTGGCTTCCCTCTTACGACTCTACCATAAAGGACTGAATTATGGGGAGTGCTGCAGAGATGGTTGTCCTTCTGGAAGGTTCAACAGAGGAACTCTAGAGCTCTGTCAGAGTGACCATCGGGTTCTTGGTCACCTCCCTGACCAAGGCCCTTCTCCCCCAGTTTCTCAGTTTGGCCGGGCGGCGAGGTCAAGGAAGAGTCTTGGTGGTTCCATTCAAGAATGATGGAGGCCACTGTGTTCTTGGGGACCTTCAATGCTGCAGAAATGTTTTGGTACCCTTCCCCAGATCTGTGCCTCGACACAATCCTGTCTTGGCGCTCTACAGATAATTCCTTCGACCTCATGGCTTGGTTTTTGCTCTGACATGCACTGTCAACTGTGGGACCTTATATAGACAGGTGTGTGCCTTTCCAAATCATGTCCAATTAATTGAGTTTACCACAGGTGGACTCCAATCAAGTTGTAGAAACATCTCAAGGATGATCAATGGAAACAGGATGCACCTGAATACTAATGCAAATAAGGTATTTCTGTTTTTAATACATTTGCAAACATTTATAAAAACCTGTTATCGCTTTGTCATTATGGGGAATTGTGATGGGGTATTGTGATGTCATTATGGGGTATTGTGATAGGGTATTGTGATGTCATTATGATGTCATTATGGGGTATTGTGTGTAGGTTGATGAGGGAAAATAACAATTGGAACCACCAAGACTCTTCCTTCACCTAGCCTATTATTATTGAGACAAAAATATGTTAAATTAATCAACTGCTTTTTACAATCAAAATGAAATACACATTTTACAATGATAATCTGATTTTAGACATGATCATGTCTCGAGAGAAAGAAAAAAAAAGGCCTATTTTTTTTAAAAGTACGATTTTCATACAAACATGATTTCACATGGCATCAACAACATTCTCATAGTGGAACATTGGAAAGGCTTTTCCCCTGTGTGTTCCCTCTCATGTGTTTTCAGGCATCAACAACATTCTCAGTCAAAAACTTGTCAGAACATAGCATCTATATTGTCTTATTTTAGGTCCTGTGTCATAGAAAATATCTTTCCACAAACCCTCCCCTAACCCGGAGAACGCTGGGCCAAACCCTCCTCTAACCCGGAGAACGCTGGACCAAACCCTCCTCTAACCCGGAGAACGCTGGGCCAAACCCTCCTCTAACCCGGAGAACGCTGGGCCAAACCCTCCCCTAACCCGGAGAACGCTGGGCCAAACCCTCCTCTAACCCGGAGAACGCTGGGCCAAACCCTCCTCTAACCCGGAGAACGCTGGGCCAAACCCTCCTCTAACCCGGAGAACGCTGGGCCAAACCCTCCTCTAACCAGGAGAACGCTGGGCCAAACCCTCCCCTAACCCGGAGAACGCTGGGCCAAACCCTCCTCTAACCCAGAGAACGCTGGGCCAAACCCTCCTCTAACCCGGAGAACGCTGGGCCAAACCCTCCTCTAACCCGGAGAACGCTGGGCCAAACCCTCCTCTAACCCGGAGAACGCTGGGCCAAACCCTCCCCTAACCCGGAGAACGCTGGGCCAAACCCTCCTCTAACCCGGAGAACGCTGGGCCAAACACTCCTCTAACCCGGAGAACGCTGGGCCAAACCCTCCTCTAACCCGGAGAACGCTGGGCCAAACCCTCCTCTAACCCGGAGAACGCTGGGCCAAACCCTCCTCTAACCCGGAGAACGCTGGGCCAAACCCTCCTCTAACCCGGAGAACGCTGGGCCAAACCCTCCTCTAACCCGGAGAACGCTGGGCCAAACCCTCCTCTAACCCGGAGAACGCTGGGCCAAACCCTCCTCTAACCCGGAGAACGCTGGGCCAAACCCTCCCCTAACCCGGAGAACGCTGGGCCAAACCCTCCTCTAACCCGGAGAACGATTAACACAACACAAACTGACTGAACCCTCTTTCCACACTGGGAATCTATTCCACCAGTCCAGAGCCTCGAACCAGGATCTCTAGTGGCACAGCTAGCACTACGATGCCTTAGACCACTGCGCCACTCGGGAGGCCGTATTTTCTGATGCTTAATCAGAGATCTTTTACCAGAGTATCTCTTGCCACATTGATTTTACTCCTGTGTGTCCGCTGGTGTATAATCAGACTGCTAGATGTCACAAAACACTTCCCGCATTGATCACAGCTGTAAGGTTTCTCTCCTGTGTGTGTTCTCCGGTGTATAGTCAGGCGGCTAGATGTAACAAAACTCTTCCCACAATGATCACAGCTATAAGGTTTCTCTCCTGTGTGTGTTCTCTGGTGTACTATCAGGCAGCTTGAGTGAGTAAAACTCTTCCCACATTGATCACAGCTATAAGGTTTCTCTACTGTGTGTGTTCTCTGGTGTGATTTTAAATGTCCTGACTTAAGAAAACTCTTTCCACAGTCAGAGCAGTGGTACGGTTTCTCTCCTGTGTGCGTTCTCTGGTGTATAGTCAGCTGGCTAGATGTTGTGAAACTCTTCCCACATTGATTACAGCTATAAGGTTTTTCTCCTGTATGGATTCTCTCATGTCTTTTAAGGTCTGCGGAAGAGGTAAATCTCTTCCCACAGTCAGAGCAGCAGTGAGGTTTCTCTCCTGTGTGAATTCTCAGGTGTACTTTTAGTGAATCTGATCTTGAGTAACTCTTCCCACAGTCAGGGCAGTGGTGAGATTTCTTCCCTGTGGGTTTCTGCTGGGGTTTCTTGAGGTTTTCTGCTCTGGAGAGACTCTTCTCTGCCTCCTCAGCATCATGAGGTTGTTGAGGCTCGCCAGAGGATCCACGATAGTCTTGTCTCTCTCCTGTGTGAACAACAAAGTCAGACAGATGGTTAAAGGCCCACAACAGCAGAAAAATGACAAATAAACTTTGATTTGATTTCATAGTAAACTCAGCAAAGGACCCTGTCTTTCAAAGATAATAATTCGTAAAAATCCAAATAACTTCACAGATCTTCATTGTAAGGGGTTTAAACACTGTTTCCCATGCTTGTTCAATGAACCATAAACAATTAATGAACATGCACCTGTGGAACGGTCGTTAAGACACTAACAGCTTACAGACGGTTGGCAAATAAGGTCACAGTTATGAAAACTTAGGACACTAAAGAGGCCTTTCTACTGACTCTGAAAAACACCAAAAGAAAGATGCCCAGGGTCCCTGCTCATCTGCATGAACGTGCCTTAGGCATGCTGCAAGGAGGCATGAGGACTGCAGATGTGGCCAGGGCAATAAATTGCAATGTCCGTACTGTGAGACGCCTAAGACAGCGCTACAGAGAGACAGGACGGACAGCTGATTGTCCTCGCAGTGGCAGACCACGTGTAACAACACCTGCACAGGATCGGTACATCGGAACATCACACCTGCGGGACAGGTACAGGATGGCAATAACAACTGCCCGAGTTACACCAGGAACGCACAATCCCTCCATCAGTGCTCAGACTGGCCGCAATAGTCAGAGAGGCTGGACTGAGGGCTTGTAGGCCTGTTGTAAGGCAGATCCTCACCAGACTAGAGGTCGACCGATTAATCGGGATGGCCGATTAATTAGGGCCGATTTCAAGTTTTCATAACAATCGGAAATCGGTAATTTTGGACACCGATTTAGCAGATTTTTTTTTACACCTTTATTTAACTAGGCAAGTCAGTTAAGAACACATTCTTATTTTCAATGACGGCCTAGGAACAGTTGGTTAACTATCTTGTTCAGGGGCAGAATGACAGATTTTTACCTTCTCAGCTCAGGGATTCAATCTTGCAACCTTACGGTTAACTAGTCCAACGCTCTAACCACCTGCCTCACGAGGAGCCCGCCTGTTACGCGAATGCAGTAAGAAGCCAAGGTAAGTTGCTAGCTAGCATTAAACTTATCTTATAAAAAACAATCAATCAATCAATCATAATCATTAGTTAACTACACACGGTTGATGATATTACTAGTTTATCTAGCGTGTCCTGTGTTGCATATAATCGATGCAGTGCGCATTTGCGAAAAAGGACTGTCGTTGCTCCAACGTGTACCTAACCATAAACATCAATGCCTTTCTTAAAATCAATACACAGAAGTATATATTTTTAAACCTGCATATTTAGCTAAAAGAAATCCAGGTTAGCAGGCAATATTAACCAGGTGAAATTGTGTCACTTCTCTTGCGTTCATTGCACGCAGAGTCAGTGTATATGCAACAGTTTGGGCCGCCTAATTTGCCAGGATTTTATGCAATTATGACATAACATTGAAGGTTGTGCAATGTAACAGGAATATTTAGACTGATGGATGCCACCCGTTAGATAAAATACGGAACGGTTCCGTATTTCACTTAAAGAATAAATGTTTTGTTTTCGAGATGATAGTTTCTGGATTTGACCATATTAATGACCAAAGGCTCATATTTCTGTGTGTTATTATGTTATAATTAAGTCTATGATTTGATAGAGCAGTCTGACTGACCGGTGGTAGGCAGCAGCAGTCTCGTAAGCATTCATTCAAACAGCACTTTCATGTGTTTTGCCAGCAGCTCTTCGCAATGCTTCAAGCATTGCGCTGTTTATGACTTCAAGCCTATCAACTCCCGAGATTAGGCTGGTGTAACCGATGTGAAATGGCTAGCTAGTTAGCGGGGTGCGCGCTAATAGCGTTTCCAATGTCACTCGCTCTGAGGCTTGGAGTAGTTGTTCCCCTTGCTCTGCATGGGTAACGCTGCTTCGAGGGTGGCTGTTGTCAATGTGTTCCTGGTCGTGTTCCTGGTTCAAGCCCAGGTAGCGGCGAGGAGAGGGATGGAAGCTATACTGTTACACTGGCAATACTAAAGTGCCTATAAGAACATCCAATAGTCAAAGGTATATGAAATACATATCGTATAGAGAGAAATAGTCCTATAATTCCTATAATAACTACAACCTAAAACTTCTTACTTGGGAATATTGAAGACTCATGTTAAAAGGAACCATCAGCTTTCATATGTTCTCATGTTCTGAGCAAGGAACTAAAACGTTCTTACATGGCACATATTGCACTTTTACTTTCTTCTCCAACACTTTGTTTTTGCATTATTTAAACCAAATTGAACATGTTTCATTATTTATTTGAGGCTAAATTGATTTTATTGATGTATTATATTAAGTTAAAATAAGTGTTAATTTAGTATTGTTGTAATTGTCATTATTACAATTAAATAAAACAAAGATTTGAATTGGCCGATTAATCGGTATCGGCTTTTTTTGGTCCTCCAATAATCGGTATCGGAGTTGAAAAATCATAATCGGTCGACCTCTACAACAGACATCACTGGCAACAATGTCGCCTATGGGCACAAACCCACCGTCACTGGACCAGACAGGACTGGCAAAAAGTGACGAGTCGCGTTTATCGTCGAAGGAATGAGCGTTACACCGAGGCCTGTACTCTGGAGCGGGATCGATTTGGAGGTGGAGGGTCTGTCATGGTCTGGGGCGGTGTGTCACAGCATCATCGGACTGAGCTTGATGTCATTGCAGGCAATCTCAAACGCTGTGCGTTACAGGGAAGACTTCCTCCTCCCTCATGTGGTACCCTTCCTGCAGGCTCATCCTGACATGACCCTTCAGCATGACAATACCACCAGCCATACTGTTCGTTCTGTGGGTGATGTCCTGCAAGACAGGAATGTTAGTGTTCTGCAATGGCAAGCGAAGAGCCCGGATCTCAATCCCATTGAGCACGTCTGGGACCTGATGAATCGGAGGGTGAGGGCTAGGGCCATTTCCCCCAGAAATGTCCGGGAACTTGCAGATGACTTGGTGGAAGAACTGGCAAATCCGGTGCAGTCCATGAGGAGGAGATGCACAGCAGTACTTAATGCAGCTGGTGGCCACACCAGATACTGACTGTTGCTTTTGATTTTGACCCCCCCTTGTTCAGGGACACATTATTCCATTTCTGTTAGTCACATGTCTGTGGAACTTGTTCATTTTATGTCTCAGTTGTTGAATCTTGTTATGTTCATACAAATATTTACACATGTTAAGTTTGCTGAAAATAAACTCAGTTGACAGTGAGAGGACGTATATTGTTTTGCTGAGTTTATATCTGAATTTTTCACAGTGCATTATCTACTAATTCACAATATATTCTGAATATTACAGCGCACTATCAGTGCAAGATCAGGAGTGCTACTAAAGGAAACTCACATTAAGCTCTGTGTCTATTTACTAATTCACCACCGTGGGGGAAAACTCAGGGGAGTTCTCATAGGCTGACAGCAAATATAGCCTCCCTTTACAGGTTGCTTATGAGTGCATTTCACATCACTTTTGGATAATATTTTTTACATTTTATTTAACTAGGCAAGTCAGTTAAGAACAAATTCTTATTTACAATGACGGCCTACCGGGGAACAGTGAGTTAACTGCCTTGTTCAGAGGCAGAACGCCAGATTTTTTACCTTGTCAGCTCAGGGATTCGATCTAGCAACCTTTCGGTCACTGGCCCAACACTCTAAACACTAGGCTACCTGCCGCCCCAATTGTAAGGCTTAATTGAATGTCCTGCTTAATATAATGTTTGTGTCATCGTCGCAAATCAACTGCTTTATACTTTTTTTAAAACCACTTCAAATCAGTAAAATGCTATTTGGCTTTTCCATCAGCCTGACAATGAGCGTTAGTTTCACGTGAAATTACTTTTAATTAATTAATTCAATGTAATACTAGAAAATAACAAGGTAGAAAACACCAGATATAAGAAAAACACAATAATTAAGTCTGTAGATATGTATAGGGGTAAGGTGACTATATACAGGGTCAGTACCATATTAACAATGTACAGGGATACTGGAGTGATGGAGGTAGATATGTATAGGGGTAAAGGTGACTATATACAGGGTCAGTACCATATTAACAATGTACAGGGATACTGGAGTGATGGAGGTAGATATGTATAGGTGTAAGGTGACTATATACAGGGTCAGTACCATATTAACAATGTACAGGGATACTGGAGTGATGGAGGTAGATATGTATAGGGGTAAAGGTGACTATATACAGGGTCAGTACCATATTAACAATGTACAGGGATACTGGAGTGATGGAGGTAGATATGTATAGGGGTAAGGTGACTATATACAGGGTCAGTACCATATTAACAATGTACAGGGATACTGGAGTGATGGAGGTAGATATGTATAGGGGTAAAGGTGACTATATACAGGGTCAGTACCATATTAACAATGTACAGGGATACTGGAGTGATGGAGGTAGATATGTATAGGGGTAAGGTGACTATATACAGGGTCAGTACCATATTAACAATGTACAGGGATACTGGAGTGATGGAGGTAGATATGTGTAGGGGTAAGGTGACTATATACAGGTTCATTTTTAAATGATTTTTATATTTTTAAATAATGACATGACAAAATGGCAGATTATTATGAATGACTTATTAAACAGTAACAAGATGTCCATCACAGGAAATCCTCACTGACACTCTACGATCCATGACTTATTAAACAGCTGTAACAAGATGTCCATCACAGGAAATCCTCACTGACACTCTACGATCCATGACTTATTAAACAGCTGTAACAAGATGTCCATCACAGGAAATCCTCACTGACACTCTACGATCCATGACTTATTAAACAGCTGTAACAAGATGTCCATCACAGGAAATCCTCACTGACACTCTACGATCCATGACTTATTAAACAGCTGTAACAAGATGTCCATCACAGGAAATCCTCACTGACACTCTACGATCCATGACTTATTAAACAGCTGTAACAAGATGTCCATCACAGGAAATCCTCACTGACACTCTACGATCCATGACTTATTAAACAGCTGTAACAAGATGTCCATCACAGGAAATCCTCACTGACACTCTACGATCCATGACTTATTAAACAGCTGTAACAAGATGTCCATCACAGGAAATCCTCACTGACACTCTACGATCCATGACTTATTAAACAGCTGTAACAAGATGTCCATCACAGGAAATCCTCACTGACACTCTACGATCCATGACTTATTAAACAGCTGTAACAAGATGTCCATCACAGGAAATCCTCACTGACACTCTACGATCCATGACTTATTAAACAGCTGTAACAAGATGTCCATCACAGGAAATCCTCACTGACACTCTACGATCCATGACTTATTAAACAGCTGTAACAAGATGTCCATCACAGGAAATCCTCACTGACACTCTACGATCCATGACTTATTAAACAGCTGTAACAAGATGTCCATCACAGGAAATCCTCACTGACACTTTACGATCCATGACTTATTAAACAGCTATAACAAGATGTCCATCACAGGAAATCCTCACTGACACTCTACGATCCATGACTTATTAAACAGCTGTAACAAGATGTCCATCACAGGAAATCCTCACTGACACTCTACGATCCATGACTTATTAAACAGCTGTAACAAGATGTCCATCACAGGAAATCCTCACTGACACTCTACGATCCATGACTTATTAAACAGCTGTAACAAGATGTCCATCACAGGAAATCCTCACTGACACTCTACGATCCATGACTTATTAAACAGCTGTAACAAGATGTCCATCACAGGAAATCCCCACTGACACTCTACGATCCATGACTTATTAAACAGCTGTAACAAGATGTCCATCACAGGAAATCCTCACTGACACTCTACGATCCATGACTTATTAAACAGCTGTAACAAGATGTCCATCACAGGAAATCCTCACTGACACTCTACGATCCATGACTTATTAAACAGCTGTAACAAGATGTCCATCACAGGAAATCCTCACTGACACTCTACGATCCATGACTTATTAAACAGCTGTAACAAGATGTCCATCACAGGAAATCCTCACTGACACTCGACGATCCATGACTTATTAAACAGCTGTAACAAGATGTCCATCACAGGAAATCCTCACTGACACTCTACGATCCATGACTTATTAAACAGCTGTAACAAGATGTCCATCACAGGAAATCCTCACTGACACTCGACGTTACAGAAAGATCCATATATAGCTATTGATTCTTGAAGAATATTACTGATAAACGCCTTATATACACGGAGTATGGTGATGACGTCAGGAGACAAAACATCAGGAAACACCGTCTCTTACCATGACAGACTGACCCTCATTGATTTCACTTGTTAAATCCACTTCAAAATCAGTGTAGATGAAAAGGCAGAGACAGGTTAAAAGAAGGATTTTTTTAAAAGCCTTGATACAATTGAGACATGGATTGTGTATGTGTGCCTATTCAGAGGGTGGGTAAATGGGCAAGACAACATATTTAAGTGCCTTCGAACGGGGTATTGTAGTAGGTACCAGGAGCATGAGACATTCAGTGTGTGCTTCTGTTATCAAGATATGACTTACTGGTGTTAATCAGTTCTCCAACCTCCGCCTCTTCTTCCTCCAATATGACAGTTATCTCTCCCTCCTCTTCCTTCACTGTAACATCTTCCTCGTCTTTCACTCTGGTCGCTATGGCCTCTTCTTTAACTGTAACGTCCATCTCTTCTTCTTTCACTGTAACATCCTCCTCCTCCTCTGTTACTTCTTTAATTGCTGTGATATCCTCTTCTTCCTTCTCCTCTTTCACGACAACGTTCAGCCACAGACCCTCTTTCTCCGTCAAGCAGACCTCCTCTTCTTCAACAGGAGGCGAGTAGCTTGGTGAACTCATGGTCGGGGATGTTAGCTAACAGTTAGCTAGCTAGGCTAATGCTAACTTAACGAGACAGCTAGCTGACCAACAACAACGTAAATAGGAAATTAAGTGGGATAACTAGCTAGATGACATAAATGTCTTCAAAACACAGTGGCTAATATACACGAAAGAGTCTAAAGAGCTTTATTATTTTGGCTAGCAAGCTACCGGGGTGCTGACAAACTGTTGCTGCCGTTGAAAGAAGCGTTCCGTCCACTAAATAACACGTCACACTAGTAGCATAACCTGAAATACCCAGACCGCTCTCTGCTGACTGGAGTGGGCAACGCGGTTGACGGAAACGTTTATTTTATTTTGATGCAAAAAGTGAATCACTTTTAGCGAATGTTTTAATTTGATTTCAATCATAATATTATAACATTATATGAAACGTACATAAAGGGAATTAATTTCAAATGGACTTTATTGGCATGGAAACAAAATTGAGAAGACAAAACAACAAACAACAAACTGAAACATCTAAAATACTTTTCAAGTGTTATATTATCAGTGTTTTAGCAATGTGCAAATAGTTGTAGTATGAATAGTAGGTAGATAAATAAACATATAAATATAGGTGGTATTTACAATGTTGTTTGTGTTCCACTGGTTGCCCTGTTCTCATGGCAACGGGCCACAAATCTTGCTGCTGTGATTTCACACTGCAGATATTTTGACAATAGTGGAAAAAGTACTCAATTGTCATACTTGAGAAAAAGTAAAGATACCTTAATAGAAAACGACTCAAGTAAAAGTGAAAGTCACCCAGTAACATACTACTTGAGTAAAAGTCTAAAAGTATTTGGTTTTAAATATACTTAAGTATCAAAAGTAAAAAAATATAAATCATTTAAAATTCCTTATATTAAACAAACCAGATGGCACCATTTTGATTTTTATTAATGATAGCCAGGCAGCTAGCCAGGGGCACACTCAAACACTCAGACACGGTTTACAAACAAAGCATTTGTGTTTAATGAGTCTATAAGATCAGAGGCATTAGGGATGACCAGGGATGTTCTCTTTTTCTTTTTTTTCTTTTTTTCTAGGGGGGGTGGATCAGCTTAATATTGCGGAAAGAATGTTGCTTCCAATGTAATTGTCTGCATCATTTCCAATCCCCCATATTTTTTGGGGTAAATATATATATCCATTCACGTATGCATACATATACACATATATACATACACATACCTATATAGACATACATACTTTTTTAAAGAATATACCTTTATTATTATTCCCCGCAACCCTACCACCGCTCCCCCAATTGGAGTAAACTAATAAACACTTCTGCTTTTACCTTCAATTTATACATCTTATACCTATTTTACAGACACAGTCTACTTTATAATAGTTCTCTCTTGTTTGTTCTTAGTCCTTCCTCTATTTCTGTTGTCCATCCAATTTTATTTCCACTTGTAACTGTGCTATTTCACAAAAGCTCCGCACCTATACACATTTCACAGATCCCGTATGCCCTACATTGTTTATCTTGTTATTAGTCCCACCCTTCAGTTCCACTCAACCCTTCCCATCTATCTTCCAACATCATCCATTTCGGATTTTTATTTGCCATATATTTTTCAACTGTGCTGTGATGCTTCACAAAAGATTTGAACCTTCCTATTCTCATAGCTTCTACAGATTGTAAATTAAAAATAAACATTTTTGCTAAAATAATTATTATATTATTGATTGATTGACTATGGCTTTTCAAATCCCCCAGTATTGCTATCTGTAACGTTAGTTCTAGGCAAATGTTGCAATTCTTCAGCCATTCCTGGACCTGTGACCAAAAACGAGCTACATATGGACAATACCAAAATAAATGATCTAATGACTCTGCCTCCTCACAACAGAATCTGCAGAGCTGGGAAGATTGTATACCCCATATATATAACATTCTATTGGTTGCAAGAATTTTGTACAGTAATTTAAATTGAAAAATTCGAAGTTTTGAATCCGGCGTTGTTTTGCGTATCAATTCATAAACCATGTGCCATGGAATGGGTACATCGAAAATCTCTTCCCAACTATTTTGCAATTTATATGGCACAGCTGTCAGTTTTTTGGTCCTTAAATGAAATTGGTAAATGTTTTTATTTATCACACTTTTCTTTAACCATTTATGTTCTTTAATACAGGGCCGACATACAAGTTCCTTACTTTTTTCCCCTTCTACTTGCCTCTTCCATTTTTGTGGTAATGCTGCAATTAATTGGTTGTAATTTTGGGTAGAGCAGACATTTCCATATGTCTGTGTTAGCTGCATGTGTGACATAACTCCACCAGTCCTATTTATGATATCATTCACAAAAATTATACCTTTTTTAAACATTTCTTCGATAAATACAGTTTTTTTATCAATTACTATATTTGAATTTAACCACAATATTTGTTGTACTATTTGTTCCGTCCTTTCAGGTGGATTAAACTGAAATTGCAACCAACTTTCTAAGGCTTGTTTAAAAAATAAGGATATTTTGGAGATTATTTCCTTTTCAAACAACCGAAAATGAGCAGGTGTAATCTGAATAAAGGGAAAAAGGCCCTTCTTGAACATAGGATGAGACATTCGTACCAATTTACTAGAGAACCAGTTTGGATTTAAGTATAACTTTTGTATGACTGATGCCTTTAGTGAGAGGTCTAATGCTTTAATATTTAATAATTTCTGCCCTCCGAATTCATATTCGTTATATAAATAGGCCCTTTTAATTTTATCTGGCTTGCCGTTCCAAATAAAATGGAATATTTTTTGTTCATATAATTTAAAAAGCAGGTCACTAGGTGTAGGCAAAACCATAAGCAAATAGGTAAACTGTGATATGACTAAAGAGTTAATCAGGGTGATTTTTCCACAAATAGACAGGTATTTTCCTTTCCATGGTAGCAAGATCTTATCTATTTTTGCTAACTTTCTATAAAAATTTATTGGAGTGAGATCATTTCTTTCTTTTGGGATTTTTATACCGAGTATGTCCACATCTCCGTCAGACCATTTAATTGGTAAACTACATGGCAATATAAAATGTGTATTTTTTAGTGATCCAATACGTAATATGGTACATTTATCATAATTTGGTTTTAATCCAGAGAGGATAGCAAAGGTATCTAGATCCTCTATGAGGCCGTGGAGAGACTCTAGTTGTGGTTTTAAAAGAAAACATGAATCATCAGCGTACAATGACACCTTAGTTTTTAAGCCACGGATTTCTAATCCATTAATATTAATGTTTAATCTAATTTTAACAGCTAACATTTCGATGGCAATAATAAATAGATATGCCGATAGTGGACAACCTTGTTTTACTCCTCTAGATAGTTTAAAATTTTCTGAGATGTAGCCATTATTTACTATTTTACACCTAGGGTTACTATACATAATTTTAACCCATTTTATAAGAGATTCCCCAAAATTGAAATATTCTAGGCATTTATATATAAACTCCAGTCGTACTTTATCAAAAGCCTTTTCAAAATCAGCTATGAAAACCAGACCTGGTGTCCCCGATATTTCATAGTGTTCTATTGTTTCCAGTACTTGCCTTATATTATCTCCAATGTATCGTCCATGTAAAAAACCTGTCTGATTAGGATGAATAATATCTGACAAAACTTTTTTTATTCTATGCGCCAAGCATTTTGCTAGGATTTTTGCATCACAACACTGAAGTGTAAGAGGTCTCCAATTTTTTAATTGGACTGGATCTTTATATATACCACTTGGGTCCTGTTTCAGTAATAACGATATCAGACCTTCTTGTTGCGTGTCTGATAATCTACCATTCATATAGGAGTGGTTAAAACAAGCTAATAATGGTCCTTTGAGTATATCAAAAAAAGTTTTGTATACTTCCACTGGTATGCCATCCAGCCCTGGAGTTTTCCCATCCTTAAAGGCCCCAATTGCATCAAGCAGTTCCTCCTCTGTAATTTGGCCTTCACATGAGTCTTTCTGTACAGATGTTAATTTTACATTATTAATAGGAAAAAAATCCATACAATTAGTTTCAGTTAGTGGAGGAGGAGCCTGAAACGAAAACATATTCTTAAAGTACTTTACTTCCTCTTTCAAAATATCATTTGGTGAATCATGCGTGACTCCATCATTTGTAACAAGTTTTAATACATTTTTTTTGGTAGCATTTCCATATTGAAGATTGAAAAATAATTTGGTGCATTTTTCCCCATATTCCATCCAGTTCGCTTTATTTTTATAATATATTACACTGGATCTTTCTTGAATAAGTTCCTCCATTTCTTTTTGTTTTTCCTCTAACTTATTCTGTGCCTCTATGGTACCGTTTTTATTGCTATCTAACTGTACTGTTAGTCCTTCAATTTCCTTTGTTAATATGGACTCTTTTGATCTAAATTCCCTTTGTTTTATAGATGAGTACTGAATTGCATGGCCTCTAAAGGCACACTTAAAAGTGTCCCATACAATAAGGGGATCTGCTGTACCTATGTTATGTCTGAAAAAGTCAGTTATAAAATCTTCTGTCCTAGTTCTAAACAATTTATCATCTAGTAGACTTTGATTAAATTTCCAATATCCTCGCCCACGTGGAAATTCTGTAAGAGAAATATATATGCCAATTATGTGATGATCCGACCGCATTCTGTCCCCTATCAACACTTTTTAAACTTTTGGTGCCAGAGAGAATGGTATAAGAAAGTAGTCAAGACGACTAGCTTGATTCAGCCTCCGCCATGTATATCTCACTAAATCAGGGTATTTAAGTCTCCATATATCCACTAATTCCAATATATCCATGACATTCATGATTTCCTTAAGTGCCTGAGGGTGATAGTTTGTAGTGTGATTTCCTTTCCGGTCTATAGAGGTATTTAAGACCGTATTAAAATCTCCCACTATAATAATAGAGTCTAGTGTTGCTTGTAGAGTTGATAAATTCTTATATATATTTTCAAAGAAGCTTGGATCATCATTATTCGGACCGTATAGGTTAACAAGCCATATTTGTTTATTGTCCAATAACATATTTAAAATAATCCATCTACCTTGAGGATCTGTTTGGACAATTTGCACATTTGGATCAAAATTATTGTTAATTAAAACCATCACCCATTTTGAATTTCTTTGCCCATGGGAGAAATATATTTTGCCCCCCCAGTTCTTTTTCCACAAAACTTCATCTAAAACTGTTGAATGGGTTTCCTGTAAACAATAGATATTATAATCCTTCTCTTTTAGCCAGGTAAATACTGATCGTCTTTTCTTATTATCTGCTAAGCCATTACAATTGTAACTGGCTATACTTATTTCACCACTTACCATAATGAGACACACCTTTCATTCTTTTAATCAGAATATATTTTTGTAAACGTACTATTAAAAAGTAACATAATGATTGAGTGTCTATATAGTTGTACCATGATATTTGCATTTCTACTAAGTAAACCTCCAATTGGTCCCTACTATTCCACCCGCTAAAAGGCCTCATCTCGAGATGGCTTGTCATCCCAATGCCCGGCAGACCACCCTCGACCCCCTGTATCCCATAGCCCTGAACCGACTGGGATCCATTCTTTGAAAAGAGCATACAGTGCCATTTACCGAATTGAAGTAGATCAATTGCCATATGCATTTCCATTGCCCTCACCTCGATTTGTATTATATATATCTGTGGATCATCCTCTATTGTCCCTAACATCTTTTACTTCTTCCTTCGCAACAGTTGTGGGATACACACATACACCCACACACACTCAGCCCTTACCCCCACACAACCATAAGCTCACTTTCTCAACAATTGCACCATCCCAGAGCCCAACTCAAGATGGGTCATGATTTACAAATGCACTTGCAGTTGCAGCTGCATGAGAAGGCCTGCAAGACCGCACAAAAAATGAGCAAAAATTGAGAGATTTATTTACCATTGTCACATCCTAGATAATGGAGGTCAAATGTACACCTTATTCCTGAAACACCCACAATACGGCCACCCGTCATGACCATGTCCCCACGCATCTCCATGCAGTCCGACTTTGATTTTGTGCCGCCAGGGCCACAATAATATACCCCCTCTCTGAATGTCCGAGTGTGACCCCCTCCCCATGGGTTACTGCAGCTAGTGTTGCCAGCACTGCCACTGCCTGGGTGGGGGCACCCCACCGGAATCCCCACTGGCTAGGTACAAGGTCGTCAAGGTTCTCATTAGCAGCTTTGAGAATTTCCTTGTATATTATGCTCTCCCTTTAGGGGGCTTTGGCTTTGCAGGACCAACCCTGCCAAGCAGGCTCAGAATCTTGAGGGGGCAGTGCTGCTCTTGGTCTCTGACCTCATTTTAGCTGCATACAGACCGCTTACAGCGAGCACATAAAACAGTTAGGGACTTCTCCTTAGTATCTGGGTCATTCAGGTGGGTGTCTAGGGTATAGTGCCATGGACCGTACCATTAAAATAGGATAATAAATAATTAGATATAATTTATTTTAAAAAATTAAAAAAATGTAGTTCTCCATGATAGGACAATAAATAAATAAGACGTATAATTCATTATAAAAGTATATCCATCATCTGAACAACATTGAAAGCCCTCTCATACCCGGCTCACAGCAATACATTGGCTCTGGGATATGCAACCATTTCATTACTCACTCACTCAACTTTCCAAACATAACAAATAAAATAAAAAATAAACACAAACCATACCATCCACACATACTGTGCCTTCTGTTTACTTAGTTTTTATCTTCACTATGTTGAATTAGTGCTTGTGTGTTCAATTACTTATATGTGAAGATTTATAGAAAAGCTATATTTTTTATTGTATTGTTACAATCAGTAACCGGGCTTGAATTGTGTTTATTTTCCTCATCTATGAGAACTTTGTAATTTTTAAAATAACCATGGAGTCGTCTTTGTGTCTCTGAACAACTGGTTATCAATATATAGTTTATCAACGACGAGAGCTACTCGTTTCGCTTTTAATCTATTTTCTTTGAAAATTGGATACAGAACTT
The DNA here is from genome assembly GCF_045679555.1 of Salvelinus alpinus. Lineage (NCBI taxonomy): Eukaryota > Metazoa > Chordata > Actinopteri > Salmoniformes > Salmonidae > Salvelinus > Salvelinus alpinus. The sequence continues at coordinate 115,547,120 of NC_092087.1, read as the reverse complement.
TGCGCCGTTCTGCAATTTCCTTCGGAAACTGATCATTCATGCCAATTTTGGTCCCAGCAAGTCTTTTACCCAGGCTTTTAACCATTATTTTATCTTTAAATGAAGCAAATTTGGCAACGATTGGGCGTTCGTACCTCTGCCCTCTCTGTCCGAAGCGGTGAACGCGTTCAAGTTGGATTTTGTCGATAACTTCGCGTGGAATCTGAAGCGCTGTAAGGAGGAACTCTCTAACTATAGATTCAGGAACTTCTCCTTCTTTTTCTTGGATACCTGTAAGTACCAAATTCTCTCTCATGGATCTAGTTTGTATGTCCAGTAAGGCTTCCTTCAGAACGGTGTTCTCCTTTTTAATTCCATTCATTTCGGTTTCAATCTTATTGACTGTCCCTTTTAGCTTGTGTGTTTCCTTCTCCAATGTCGCAGCTTTTTCATCACTCATCTCTAGGCTTGCCTTCAACTCTTTTATATCCTTACTAACTAATTCAAGTATACCCAGTTTGTCATTTATTGATTTTAACAGATCGGTTTCGACCTTTACCATTCCCGTTGGTGAGAATATTAAATCATCAGTGTCTGTAGAAGAGTCACGTTTTCGTTTTGTAATCGGTTCCCCTGTCTTACTCTCCGTCATGTTTGGTTGTTGCCTGTTTTCGTAATATTTGTCGATAAATGTCTCTAGTTTTAGGATTTGTTTTGTGTTATTGTCCAGATTGAAGGTTATCACCCACCAGATTATTTAGTGCTAATATTTTAGTCTAATTTAGCAGATAATTCGAATATTATGTTTTATCTTGAGGTGCTCTACATAAATCCCTTCAGTCCGCCATTACCCTTACGTTCCCTTACCCTTACGGGATGTTCTCTTGATAAGTGTGTGAATTGGACCATTTTCCTGTCAAAATGTAACGAGTACTTTTGGGTTTCAGGGAAAATGTATGTAGTAAAAAGTACATTATTTACTTTAGGAATGTAGTGAAGTAAAAGTAAAAGTTGGGAAAAAAATATAAATAGTAAAGTAAAGTACAGATACCCCTAAAAAAGTACTTAAGTAGTACTTTAAAGTAGTTTTACTTAAGTACTTTACACCACTGTATTTTGATCACACAGATATGGGTGTTTATTGATGTTTGATTTGTTTTCTAATTCTCTGTGATCTGTGGGAAATATGTCTCTAACGTGGTCATACAGGAGGAGGCAGGAGGTCAGGAAGTGCAGCTCAGTTTCCACCTCATTTTGTGGGCAGTGGGTCATCTCTCGAGAGCCACGTCTGCCTATGGAAATAGCAAGACTATGCTCACTGAGTCTGTACAGAGTCAAAGCTTTCCTTAAGTTTGGGTCAGTCACAGTGGTCAGGTATTCTGCCACTGTGTACTCTCTGTTTAGGGCCAAATAGCATTCTAGTTTGCTCTGTTTTTTTGTTGATTCTTTCCAATGTGTCAAGTAATTATCTTTTTGTTTTCTCATGATTTGGTTGGGTCTAATTGTGTTGCTGTCCTGGGGCTTTGTGGGGTCTGTTTGTATTTGTGAACAGAGCCCCAGAACCAGCTGGCTGAGAGGACTCTTCTCCAGGTTCATCTCTCTGTAGGTGAGGGCTCTGTGAGGTCTGTTTGTGTTTGTGAACGCACGGACTACTTGAGAAAAGCTCAAACCAGGTACCTTTATTAAACCCAAAGGGTCAACCAGCTGAATAGACATATTCACACAAGCCCTGGTATTTAAACCGTCCTATGCTGAGTCTCCTCCTCACACGTCTCGACAGTCTGCTAGACAGGACTTTAGTGATGACTGTTCTTTCTCACTTCATCTGACCTCGGCACAAATTCCCTTAATCCTCTCCTACCTCAGTGCTGTCCTGTTGACTTGTACCAGTCTGTGGTCTGTGGCTCCTTCCCATAGGATCCCTGATGTCTAACAAGAACATATTCTGACCGTATGTACAATTCCTGCATTCCTCGTTCTCCCTCTGTGACATGATTAAGGATGTTTCAAGTTTATAAGTCAGAACCCATCACTACCAACACACAGTGTGAGGTAGCTATAAAGACAATTTAATTTTTAGTAACGGAGTGTTTTCCAGACGAGGGTGGAATAGATGGCTAACATTAGCTAGCTTACTTTAGCTAACGTCAGTCAAAGATAGAATGAACAAACATGTTTACTCTGCGGAAGGTAGCTACCAGTCTAGCAGTGACTACCAGTACTGTGGCGTAAGTGAAATTGATTAAATATGTGTAAATATCTGTATGATTTAGCTGATGGCAATCAGAGTTCAATACAGGACCAGCTAGGTTAGCAAGCTAACTAACCCAGCCTGGCTAGCTAGCTAACTTACCCAGCCAGGCTAGCTAGCTAACTTACCCAGCTAGGCTAGCAAGCTAACTAAAGTTACGAATCTTCTGATTTGTTGTGAAGGGGGGAAAAAATCTATGGTATCGCATCACTTCTCAGCTGTCGTCAAAATGGACTCACCATCAGTTCAGCCTGAAAATCCCTCTGATAATCTTTTGGTCACTGCTTCATTCTTGATAGTCACAAGCCACTGGCATGAGCTTAGGTTTCCTGAGTCTCTTTTGATTGGTTGGTTGGGTTTTGAATAAGACTCTACTTGCACAACTCATGTATTCATTGTTTTTTCTGACAATTGCTCAAGCTCAGTAAATCTGTTTTGGGAATCATGGATGGACTGGAACATTCAAACCATCTGTTAGGTTCACATTGTTCAGAGTAAATAACTCACGGACACTAGAGAAGCTGAACCAGGTTTAATTCTTCCCAAAGGGTCGTTACAGCTGTAATTCAGACAAAAACATGTTTCCATCATCACAAGTATATACACCACTTGGGACACTCCTCCTCTCCAATCCTTACATCTTCTGGTTCGACAGGAAGAGGCTAATAGGATAATGAACCATAATTTCTCCCTTCAGGGGATCTGACCTGACCTCAACCCCTCTTTTCGCCTAATCCACAGATGTCCATCCGCTTCCCCTAAAGCAATCCTGTGATCTCCTCCCGTTCAGCCAACACATTCCAAAGCCATCTGTCTTTCTACAGAGAACCATTAACCTCTGACATAAAAACCAGTCTCTTCCACTCCTGTATTTACTATGCTTTTGCGTATAACAATGGTCAGAGTTTACCCAGAATCCAACACCAGGTCTCTGATCTCTGATATAAGTCAGGACTAAGACTGGACCAGTCAGGAACACACAACACCTCTTCAATATGTAAACCTTTTCAGGTAGATATAAATCAGGACTGAGACTGGACCAGTCAGGAACACTCAACACCTATTGGAAAGACATTCTGGTGTGTGTTTGGCATTTAAATGTGTCATTGTCCCCATTGGAAAGTAAGACTCAATCTCAGGGTTAGGGTCCCAGGGTCAGGGTCCCAGGGTTAGGGTCCCAGGGTCAGGGTCCCAGGGTTAGGGTCCCAGGGTTAGGGTCCCAGGGTCAGGGTCCCAGGGTCAGGGTCCCAGGGTCAGGGTCCCAGGGTTAGGGTCCCAGGGTCAGGGTCCCAGGGTCAGGGTCCCAGGGTTAGGGTCCCAGGGTCAGGGTCCCAGGGTTAGGGTCCCAGGGTTAGGGTTTCAAGGTTAGGGTCCCAGGGTTAGGGTCCCGGGGTCAGGGTCCCAGGGTTAGGGTTCCAGGGTTAGGGTCCCAGGGTTAGGGTCCCAGGGTCAGGGTCCCAGGGTCAGGGTCCCAGGGTTAGGGTCCCAGGGTCAGTGTCCCAGGGTTAGGGTCCCTGGGTTAGGGTCCCAGGGTTAGGGTCCCAGGGTCAGGGTCCCAGGGTTAGGGTCCCAGGGTCAGGGTCCCAGGGTTAGGGTCCCAGGGTCAGGGTCCCAGGGTTAGGGTCCCAGGGTTAGGGTTTCAAGGTTAGGGTCCCAGGGTTAGGGTCCCGGGGTCAGGGTCCCAGGGTTAGGGTTCCAGGGTTAGGGTCCCAGGGTCAGGGTCCCAGGGTTAGGGTCCCAGGGTCAGGGTCCCAGGGTTAGGGTCCCAGGGTCAGTGTCCCAGGGTTAGGGTCCCTGGGTTAGGGTCCCTGGGTTAGGGTCCCTGGGTTAGGGTCCCAGGGTTAGGGTCCCTGGGTTAGGGTCCCAGGGTTAGGGTTCTGGAAAATAAGACTCAATCCCAGGGTTAGGGTTCCAGGGTTAGGGTCCCAGGGTTAGGGTTCTGGAAAATAAGACTCAATCCCAGGGTTAGGGTCCCAGGGTTAGGGTCTCAGGGTTAGGGTCCCTGGGTTAGGGTCCCAGGGTTAGTGTCCCAGGGTTAGGGTTCTAGAAAATAAGACTCAATCCCAGGGTTAGGGTTCCAGGGTTAGGGTCCCAGGGTTAGGGTCCCAGGGTTAGGGTTCCAGGGTTAGGGTTCCAGGGTTAGGGTTCCAGGGTTAGGGTCCCAGGGTTAGGGTCCCAGGGTTAGGGTTCTGGAAAATAAGACTCAATCCCAGGGTTAGGGTTCCAGGGTTAGGGTCCCAGGGTTAGGGTCCCAGGGTTAGGGTTCCAGGGTTAGGGTCCCAGGGTTAGGGTTCCAGGGTTAGGGTCCCAGGGTTAGGGTCCCAGGGTCAGGGTCCCAGGGTCCCAGGGTTAGGGTCCCAGGGTCAGGGTCCCAGGGTCAGGGTCCCAGGGTTAGGGTTCCAGGGTTAGGGTCCCAGGGTTAGGGTCCCAGGGTTAGGGTCCCAGGGTTAGGGTTCCAGGGTTAGGGTTCCAGGGTTAGGGTTCCAGGGTTAGGGTCCCAGGGTCAGGGTTCCAGGGTTAGGGTTCCAGGGTTAGGGTCCCAGGGTTAGGGTTCCAGGGTTAGGGTTCCAGGGTTAGGGTTCCAGGGTTAGGGTCCCAGGGTCAGGGTCCCAGGGTCAGGGTCCCAGGGTTAGGGTCCCAGGGTTAGGGTTCCAGGGTCCCAGGGTTTAGGGTCCCAGGGTTAGGGTTTCAAGGTTAGGGTCCCAGGGTTAGGGTCCCGGGGTCAGGGTCCCAGGGTTAGGGTCCCAGGGTCAGGGTCCCAGGGTTAGGGTCCCAGGGTCAGTGTCCCAGGGTTAGGGTCCCTGGGTTAGGGTCCCTGGGTTAGGGTCCCTGGGTTAGGGTCCCAGGGTTAGGGTCCCTGGGTTAGGGTCCCTGGGTTAGGGTCCCAGGGTTAGGGTTCTGGAAAATAAGACTCAATCCCAGGGTTAGGGTTCCAGGGTTAGGGTCCCAGGGTTAGGGTTCTGGAAAATAAGACTCAATCCCAGGGTTAGGGTCCCAGGGTTAGGGTCTCAGGGTTAGGGTCCCTGGGTTAGGGTCCCAGGGTTAGTGTCCCAGGGTTAGGGTTCTGGAAAATAAGACTCAATCCCAGGGTTAGGGTTCCAGGGTTAGGGTCCCAGGGTTAGGGTTCCAGGGTTAGGGTTCCAGGGTTAGGGTCCCAGGGTTAGGGTCCCAGGGTTAGTGTCCCAGGGTTAGGGTTCTGGAAAATAAGACTCAATCCCAGGGTTAGGGTTCCAGGGTTAGGGTCCCAGGGTTAGGGTCCCAGGGTTACGGTTCCAGGGTTAGGGTCCCAGGGTTAGGGTTCCAGGGTTAGGGTCCCAGGGTTAGGGTCCCAGGGTCAGGGTCCCAGGGTCAGGGTCCCAGGGTTAGGGTCCCAGGGTCAGGGTCCCAGGGTCAGGGTCCCAGGGTCAGGGTTCCAGGGTTAGGGTTCCAGGGTTAGGGTCCCAGGGTTAGGGTCCCAGGGTTAGGGTTCCAGGGTTAGGGTCCCAGGGTTAGGGTTCCAGGGTTAGGGTTCCAGGGTTAGGGTCCCAGGGTCAGGGTCCCAGGGTTAGGGTTCCAGGGTTAGGGTCCCAGGGTTAGGGTTCCAGGGTTAGGGTTCCAGGGTCAGGGTCCCAGGGTTAGGGTCCCAGGGTTAGGGTTCCAGGGTTAGGGTTCCAGGGTTAGGGTTCCAGGGTTAGGGTCCCAGGGTTAGGGTCCCTGGGTTAGGGTCCCAGGGTTAGGGTTCCAGGGTTAGGGTTCCAGGGTTAGGGTCCCAGGGTTAGGGTTCCAGGGTTAGGGTTCCAGGGTTAGGGTTCCAGGGTTAGGGTTCCAGGGTTAGGGTTCCAGGGTTAGGGTCCCAGGGTTAGGGTCCCAGGGTTAGTGTCCCAGGGTTAGGGTTCTGGAAAATAAGACTCAATCCCAGGGTTAGGGTTCCAGGGTTAGGGTCCCAGGGTTAGGGTTCCAGGGTTAGGGTCCCAGGGTTAGGGTTCCAGGGTTAGGGTCCCAGGGTTAGGGTCCCAGGGTCAGGGTCCCAGGGTCAGGGTCCCAGGGTTAGGGTCCCAGGGTCAGGGTCCCAGGGTCAGGGTCCCAGGGTTAGGGTTCCAGGGTTAGGGTCCCAGGGTTAGGGTCCCAGGGTTAGGGTTCCAGGGTTAGGGTCCCATGGTTAGGGTTCCAGGGTTAGGGTTCCAGGGTTAGGGTCCCAGGGTCAGGGTTCCAGGGTCAGGGTTCCAGGGTTAGGGTCCCAGGGTTAGGGTCCCAGGGTTAGGGTTCCAGGGTTAGGGTCCCAGGGTTAGGGTTCCAGGGTTAGGGTCCCAGGGTTAGGGTCCCAGGGTCAGGGTCCCAGGGTCAGGGTCCCAGGGTCAGGGTCCCAGGGTCAGGGTCCCAGGGTTAGGGTTCCAGGGTTAGGGTCCCAGGGTTAGGGTCCCAGGGTTAGGGTTCCAGGGTTAGGGTCCCAGGGTTAGGGTTCCAGGGTTAGGGTTCCAGGGTTAGGGTCCCAGGGTCAGGGTTCCAGGGTTAGGGTCCCAGGGTTAGGGTTCCAGGGTTAGGGTTCCAGGGTTAGGGTTCCAGGGTTAGGGTTCCAGGGTTAGGGTCCCAGGGTCCCAGGGTTAGGGTCCCAGGGTTAGGGTCCCTGGGTTAGGGTCCCAGGGTTAGGGTTCCAGGGTTAGGGTTCCAGGGTTAGGGTCCCAGGGTTAGGGTTCCAGGGTTAGGGTTCCAGGGTTAGGGTTCCAGGGTTAGGGTTCCAGGGTTAGGGTTCCAGGGTTAGGGTCCCAGGGTCCCAGGGTTAGGGTTCCAGGGTTAGGGTCCCAGGGTTAGGGTCCCAGGGTTAGGGTCCCAGGTTATATACAGCAACATCTGGAATGTGAAAGCTCCAAACATCACATGTATTGTCCTGATGCTCCTAGAACATTCTCTATAAATGTTCCATCATTTACAAAATTAAAAATGTGATAATTTGACATTCGATCAATCAAAAGTGGTAGGATTTTTAAATACATTAATGTGAAACAAGTTGAACACAAACACATCAAAAGTCACAAATAAATCATTCCACACTCTGTGTTCTACTACTCAGGTCTGGTGTTGGAAATCATTCTACTCTGTGTTCTACTACTCAGGTCTGGTGTTGGAGATCATTCCACACTCTGTGTTCTACTACTCAGGTCTGGTGTTGGAGATCATTCCACACTCTGTGGTTCTTGCCTTGTGTTTTGCCAGGGAATCTGCTCGAAGAAAGCTCTTCCCACACTGATCACAGCGATAAGGCTTCTCTCCTGTATGTTTTCTCTGGTGTCTTCTCAGGCCGCTTGAGGCAGAAAAGCTAATTCCACAGTCAGAGCAGTGGTAAGGTTTCTCACCTGTGTGTGTTCGTTTATGGATAGATAGGGTTGTGGAGAGAGAAAAACTATCCCCACATACATCACAGCTATACGGTTTCTCTCCGGTATGTTTAGACTGGTGTGTTTTCAGGCCGCTGAAGGTAATATAGCTCATTTCACAGTCGGAGCAGTGAAACGGTTTCTCCCTAGTGTGGATTCGTTTGTGTGTAGCCAGGGCTGTCCGGGCAGCAAAACTCTTCTCAGTGTGTACTCTCTGGTGTGATATCATTCCACCTGAGGTAGTAAAACTCATCCCACAGTCAGAGCAGTGGTATGGTTTCTCTCCGGTGTGGATTCTCTGATGTGATACCAGTCTACATGAGGTTGTAAAACCCATCCCACAATCTGAGCAGTGGTATGGTTTCTCTCCGGTGTGGGTTCTCTGATGTAATTGCATTCCGACTGAGGAAGTAAACCTCCTCCCACAGTCTGAGCAGTGGTATATTGTCTCTCCAGTGTGGAATCTCTGGTGTTTTTTAAGAGCTGATGAATATTTGTAACCTTTCCCACAGTCAGAGCAGCAGTGAGTTCTCTTCCTTGTGGGTCTCCGCTGGTGTTTCTTGAGGTGTTCTGATGTGGAGAGACTCTTCTCTGCCTCGTCAGCATCATGATGTCGTTGAGGCTCCCCAGAGGATCCACGATTGTCACATGTCTCTCCTGTGTGAACGACAAAGTCAGACGGTTTAAAACCTGTTATGGACAGGGGGCAGTGTTTCCACTTTGAACGAATTGCGTACCCAAACGGAATTTCCTCCTACTCTGCCCCAGAAGGTAATACATGCATATTATTATTACTATTGTATAGAAAACACTCTGAAGTTTCTAAAACTGTTTGAATTATGTCTGTAAGTAGAACAGAACTCATTTGGCAGACAAAAACCTGAGAAGACTTCCACACAGGAAGTGAGAACTCGATTTTCAAAACAGTGCCAAATAATACCCCATATAGTTATGGATAAGCAAACACTTCCTAGGGCTTCCACTAGATGTCACCGTCTTTAGATTTTGGTTATATGATTCTACTATAAAGGAGGGGCTCATAGGAGCTATTTTAGTGAGTGGTCTTCAGAAATCTCAGTCTCATTTTGCGCGCGAGAGAGAGTGCTCTCGTTCCAATGCTCTTTCTTCAGACAATGAAATTCTCAGGTTGGATCCTTATTGATGATTAATGTAAAACACATCCTAAATATGGATTGCATACATCATTTGACTTGTTTCTACGACCTGTAACGGAACTTTTTGGGTTTTTGTCTGGAGGGATTGCTCGTGCGTCATGAAAATGGATTGTGGGCTGAACATGTGGCTAAATGATGGGCTTTATTGTCGAACTGGGAATCCTGGGAGTGCCTTCTGATGAAGTTATTCGAAGGTAAGTGCATATTTATAGTGTTTTTGTTGACGCCAAAATGGCGACTATTTCTTTGGCTGGATTGTGCTCTGAGTGCCGTTCTCAGATTAATCTTTTTCCGTAAAGTTTATTTTGAAATCTGACACAGCGGTTGCATAGAGGATAAGTTTATCTTTAATGTTGTGAATAACACTTGCATCTTTTGTCAATGTTTATTATGAGTATTTCTGCAAAATCACAGGATATTTTGGAATCAAAACATTACTGCACGTAACGCGACAATGTAAACTGAGATTTGTTTTAATATACATATGCACATTATCGAACAAAACACACAATACATGTATAACATGATGTCCTATGACTGTCATCTGATGAAGATAATCGAAGGTTAGTGATTCATTTTAACTATTTTTCTGCTTTTTCTAACTCCTATTGTTGGCTGAAAAAATGGCTGTGTGTGTTTGTGACTTGGCTCTGACCTAACATAGTCATATGTTGTGCTTTCACTGTAAATCATTTTTGAAATCGGACACCATGGGTAGATTAACAAGATGTTTATCTTTCATTTGCTGTATTGGACTTGTTAATGTGTGAAAGTTAAATATTTAAAAATATATATTTTTGAATTTCGCTTGCTGCCTTTTCAGTGGAATGTTGTGGATGTTCCGCTAGCGGAACCCCGGGCTAGAAAGGTTAACTCATGACCTTCTATTGCGACCTCGGTCTCTTGTCATCTTAATAAAGAAAAAAGATGAAAGATGGAGTCTTTAGGCACCGCTGTTAAACTCCACAGTCGTACAGTATCTAATTGTCAACAATAATCCTGATGATGATGATCCAACATGGAGCATAACTGTCTTATTACTAGAGATATTAGATCCAACATGGAGGATAACTGTTTTACTACTAGAGATATTAGATCCAACATGGAGGATAACTGTTTTACTACTAGAGATATTAGATCCAACATGGAGGATAACTGTCTTACTACTAGAGATATTAGATCCAACATTGAGGATAACTGTCTTACTACTAGAGATATTAGATCCAACATGGATGATAACTGTCTTACTACTAGAGATATTAGATCCAACATGGAGGATAACTGTCTTATTACTAGAGATATTAGATCCAACATGGAGGATAACTGTCTCACTACTAGAGATATTAGATCCAACATGGAGGATAACTGTCTTACTACTAGAGATATTAGATCCAACATGGAGGATAACTGTCTTACTACTAGAGATATTAGATCCAACATGGAGGATAACTGTCTTACTACTAGAGATATTAGATCCAACATGGAGGATAACTGTCTTACTACTAGAGATATTAGATCCAACATGGAGGATAACTGTCTTACTACTAGAGATATTAGATCCAACATGGAGGATAACTGTCTTACTACTAGAGATATTAGATCCAACATGGAGGATAACTGTCTTACTACTAGAGATATTAGATCCAACATGGAGGATAACTGTCTTACTACTAGAGATATTAGATCCAACATGGAGGATAACTGTCTTATTACTAGAGATATTAGATCCAACATGGAGGATAACTGTCTTACTACTAGAGATATTAGATCCAACATGGAGGATAACTGTCTCACTACTAGAGATATTAGATCCAACATGGAGGATAACTGTCTTACTACTAGAGATATTAGATCCAACATGGAGGATAACTGTCTTACTACTAGAGATATTAGATCCAACATGGAGGATAACTGTTTTACTACTAGAGATATTAGATCCAACATGGAGGATAACTGTCTTACTACTAGAGATATTAGATCCAACATGGAGGATAACTGTCTTACTACTAGAGATATTAGATCCAACATGGAGGATAACTGTCTTACTACTAGAGATATTAGATCCAACATGGAGGATAACTGTCTCACTACTAGAGATATTAGATCCAACATGGAGGATAACTGTCTTACTACTAGAGATATTAGATCCAACATGGAGGATAACTGTCTTATTACTAGAGATATTAGATCCAACATGGAGGATAACTGTCTTATTACTAGAGATATTAGATCCAACATGGAGGATAACTGTCTTACTACTAGAGATATTAGATCCAACATGGAGGATAACTGTCTCACTACTAGAGATATTAGATCCAACATGGAGGATAACTGTCTTATTACTAGATATATTAGATCCAACATGGAGGATAACTGTCTCACTACTAGAGATATTAGATCCAACATGGAGGATAACTGTCTTATTACTAGAGATATTAGATCCAACATGGAGGATAACTGTCTCACTACTAGAGATATTAGATCCAACATGGAGGATAACTGTCTTACTACTAGAGATATTAGATCCAACATGGAGGATAACTGTCTTACTACTAGAGATATTAGATCCAACATGGAGGATAACTGTCTCATTACTAGAGATATTAGATCCAACATGGAGGATAACTGTCTTACTACTAGAGATATTAGATCCAACATGGAGGATAACTGTCTTATTACTAGAGATATTAGATCCAACATGGAGGATAACTGTCTTATTACTAGAGATATTAGATCCAACATGGAGGATAACTGTCTTACTACTAGAGATATTAGATCCAACATGGAGGATAACTGTCTTATTACTAGAGATATTAGATCCAACATGGAGGATAACTGTCTTACTACTAGAGATATTAGATCCAACATGGAGGATAACTGTCTCATTACTAGAGATATTAGATCCAACATGGAGGATAACTGTCTTACTACTAGAGATATTAGATCCAACATGGAGGATAACTGTCTTACCACTAGAGATATTAGATCCAACATGGAGGATAACTGTCTTACTACTAGAGATATTAGATCCAACATGGAGGATAACTGTCTCATTACTAGAGATATTAGATCCAACATGGAGGATAACTGTCTTACTACTAGAGATATTAGATCCAACATGGAGGATAACTGTCTCACTACTAGAGATATTAGATCCAACATGGAGGATAACTGTCTCATTACTAGAGATATTAGATCCAACATGGAGGATAACTGTCTTACTACTAGAGATATTAGATCCAACATGGAGGATAACTGTCTTACTACTAGAGATATTAGATCCAACATGGAGGATAACTGTCTCACTACTAGAGATATTAGATCCAACATGGAGGATAACTGTCTTACTACTAGAGATATTAGATCCAACATGGAGGATAACTGTCTCATTACTAGAGATATTAGATCCAACATGGAGGATAACTGTCTTACTACTAGAGATATTAGATCCAACATGGAGGATAACTGTCTCACTACTAGAGATATTAGATCCAACATGGAGGATAACTGTCTCACTACTAGAGATATTAGATCCAACATGGAGGATAACTGTCTTACTACTAGAGATATTAGATCCAACATGGAGGATAACTGTCTTACTACTAGAGATATTAGATCCAACATGGAGGATAACTGTCTTACTACTAGAGATATTAGATCCAACATGGAGGATAACTGTCTCATTACTAGAGATATTAGATCCAACATGGAGGATAACTGTCTCATTACTAGAGATATTAGATCCAACATGGAGGATAACTGTCTTACTACTAGATGTCTACAAATATTCTGGACATTCCTTGCGTCAGAGCGGCCATTTTGTTACTGATTAAATCTCGGATAGGAATCTGCAGCTGAAACGATAAAGCATTTTGCTAATAAACTGAAGAATGGGACTGGAGAAATGTATACAACAGGTGGGTCTAATCCTGAATGCTGATTGGTTAAAACCGCATTCCAGCTGGTGTCTATTCCACAAGTTACCACCGGCTAAATCTATGACTTTAAAATGCCTATTTACTCTGTTCCATCTGACTGCACAATCCACTGTCTCATCAGCCTTTATAACACTATGAAAAGCATCTAGACATTATCACACATCTGTATCTATGATGTTGAAATGCCTGTTTACTCTGTCCCATCTGCCTGCCCAATCCACTGTCTCATCAGCCCAGCCAGGCAATTTATAAACTTGATCTCCACTATAAAAAGCATCTAGACATCATCTCTCATTCCTTTTAGACTAACATTTAGTTTCCAACAGCAGAGATTATAATAAACCTTGCTGTCCGTCTCTCCGACATTTGCAACATTGTTTGTGTCGGGGTCGGGACTCGGGACGAGAGGCAGGTAGCGTTTCTCAGCCAGTCAAAATCATTAATCAGCTGGTATAACTTTTATGGATATATATATATATACAAAGAAATGTAAATTTGAAAAAGGTCAAACGAAACTAAGTGCATCTTGTTTGCAGTCTTTCCTGCTTCAGTTTGAAGTTATTGTGTTGCTGTGTTATTGTTATATTATTATAACTAGCTCCTTTGAACAGTGTCCTGATGAGATGTTCTATGTTATTATAACTAGCTCCTTTGAACAGTGTCCTGATGAGATGTTCTATATTATTATAACTAGCTCCTTTGAACAGTGTCCTGATGAGATGTTCTATGTTATTATTACTAGCTCCTTTGAACAGTGTCCTGATGAGATGTTCTATGTTATTATAACTAGCTCCTTTGAACAGTGTCCTGATGAGATGTTCTATATTATTATAACTAGCTCCTTTGAACAGTGTCCTGATGAGATGTTCTATGTTATTATTACTAGCTCCTTTGAACAGTGTCCTGATGAGATGTTCTATATTATTATTACTAGCTCCTCTGAACAGTGTCCTGATGAGATGTTCTATATTATTATTACTAGCTCCTCTGAACAGTGTCCTGATGAGACATGTTCTATGTTATTATTACTAGCTCCTCTGAACAGTGTCCTGATGAGATGTTCTATATTATTATAACTAGCTCCTTTGAACAGTGTCCTGATGAGATGTTCTATGTTATTATTACTAGCTCCTCTGAACAGTGTCCTGATGAGATGTTCTATATTATTATTACTAGCTCCTTTGAACAGTGTCCTGATGAGACATGTTCTATATTATTATTACTAGCTCCTCTGAACAGTGTCCTGATGAGATGTTCTATGTTATTATTACTAGCTCCTCTGAACAGTGTCCTGATGAGATGTTCTATGTTATTATTACTAGCTCCTCTGAACAGTGTCCTGATGAGACATGTTCTATATTATTATTACTAGCTCCTCTGAACAGTGTCCTGATGAGATGTTCTATGTTATTATTACTAGCTCCTTTGAACAGTGTCCTGATGAGACATGTTCTATATTATTATTACTAGCTCCTCTGAACAGTGTCCTGATGAGATGTTCTATGTTATTATTACTATCTCCTCTGAACAGTGTCCTGATGAGACATGTTCTATGTTATTATTACTAGCTCCTCTGAACAGTGTCCTGATGAGATGTTCTATGTTATTATAACTAGCTCCTCTGAACAGTGTCCTGATGAGATGTTCTATGTTATTATTACTAGCTCCTTTGACCAGTGTCCTGATGAGATGTTCTATGTTATTATTACTAGCTCCTCTGAACAGTGTCCTGATGAGATGTTCTATGTTATTATTACTATCTCCTCTGAACAGTGTCCTGATGAGACATGTTCTATGTTATTATTACTAGCTCCTCTGAACAGTGTCCTGATGAGATGTTCTATGTTATTATAACTAGCTCCTCTGAACAGTGTCCTGATGAGATGTTCTATGTTATTATTACTAGCTCCTCTGAACAGTGTCCTGATGAGATGTTCTATGTTATTATTACTAGCTCCTTTGAACAGTGTCCTGATGAGATGTTCTATGTTATTATTACTAGCTCCTCTGAACAGTGTCCTGATGAGACATGTTCTATGTTATTATTACTAGCTCCTCTGAACAGTGTCCTGATGAGACATGTTCTATATTATTATTACTAGCTCCTCTGAACAGTGTCCTGATGAGATGTTCTATGTTATTATTACTAGCTCCTTTGAACAGTGTCCTGATGAGATGTTCTATGTTATTATTACTAGCTCCTCTGAACAGTGTCCTGATGAGATGTTCTATGTTATTATAACTAGCTCCTCTGAACAGTGTCCTGATGAGATGTTCTATGTTATTATTACTAGCTCCTCTGAACAGTGTCCTGATGAGACATGTTCTATGTTATTATTACTAGCTCCTCTGAACAGTGTCCTGATGAGATGTTCTATGTTATTATTACTAGCTCCTTTGAACAGTGTCCTGATGAGATGTTCTATGTTATTATTACTAGCTCCTTTGAACAGTGTCCTGATGAGACATGTTCTATGTTATTATTACTAGCTCCTCTGAACAGTGTCCTGATGAGATGTTCTATGTTATTATTACTAGCTCCTCTGAACAGTGTCCTGATGAGATGTTCTATGTTATTATTACTAGCTCCTTTGAACAGTGTCCTGATGAGATGTTCTATGTTATTATTACTAGCTCCTTTGAACAGTGTCCTGATGAGATGTTCTATGTTATTATTACTAGCTCCTTTGAACAGTGTCCTGATGAGATGTTCTATATTATTATTACTAGCTCCTTTGAACAGTGTCCTGATGAGACATGTTCTATGTTATTATTACTAGCTCCTCTGAACAGTGTCCTGATGAGATGTTCTATGTTATTATTACTAGCTCCTTTGAACAGTGTCCTGATGAGATGTTCTATGTTATTATTACTAGCTCCTTTGAACAGTGTCCTGATGAGATGTTCTATGTTATTATTACTAGCTCCTTTGAACAGTGTCCTGATGAGACATGTTCTATGTTATTATTACTAGCTCCTCTGAACAGTGTCCTGATGAGATGTTCTATGTTATTATAACTAGCTCCTCTGAACAGTGTCCTGATGAGATGTTCTATATTATTATTACTAGCTCCTCTGAACAGTGTCCTGATGAGATGTTCTATGTTATTATAACTAGCTCCTCTGAACAGTGTCCTGATGAGATGTTCTATATTATTATTACTAGCTCCTTTGAACAGTGTCCTGATGAGACATGTTCTATATTATTATTACTAGCTCCTTTGAACAGTGTCCTGATGAGATGTTCTATATTATTATTACTAGCTCCTCTGAACAGTGTCCTGATGAGACATGTTCTATGTTATTATTACTAGCTCCTCTGAACAGTGTCCTGATGAGATGTTCTATGTTATTATTACTAGCTCCTCTGAACAGTGTCCTGATGAGATGTTCTATGTTATTATTACTAGCTCCTTTGAACAGTGTCCTGATGAGATGTTCTATATTATTATTACTATCTCCTCTGAACAGTGTCCTGATGAGATGTTCTATGTTATTATAACTAGCTCCTCTGAACAGTGTCCTGATGAGACATGTTCTATGTTATTATTACTAGCTCCTCTGAACAGTGTCCTGATGAGATGTTCTATATTATTATTACTAGCTCCTTTGAACAGTGTCCTGATGAGATGTTCTATATTATTATAACTAGCTCCTTTGAACAGTGTCCTGATGAGATGTTCTATGTTATTATAACTAGCTCCTCTGAACAGTGTCCTGATGAGATGTTCTATATTATTATTACTAGCTCCTCTGAACAGTGTCCTGATGAGATGTTCTATGTTATTATAACTAGCTCCTCTGAACAGTGTCCTGATGAGATGTTCTATGTTATTATAACTAGCTCCTCTGAACAGTGTCCTGATGAGATGTTCTATATTATTATTACTAGCTCCTCTGAACAGTGTCCTGATGAGATGTTCTATGTTATTATAACTAGCTCCTCTGAACAGTGTCCTGATGAGACATGTTCTATATTATTATTACTAGCTCCTCTGAACAGTGTCCTGATGAGATGTTCTATGTTATTATTACTAGCTCCTTTGAACAGTGTCCTGATGAGATGTTCTATGTTATTATTACTAGCTCCTTTGAACAGTGTCCTGATGAGATGTTCTATGTTATTATTACTAGCTCCTCTGAACAGTGTCCTGATGAGACATGTTCTATGTTATTATTACTAGCTCCTTTGAACAGTGTCCTGATGAGATGTTCTATATTATTATTACTAGCTCCTCTGAACAGTGTCCTGATGAGACATGTTCTATGTTATTATTACTAGCTCCTTTGAACAGTGTCCTGATGAGACATGTTCTATGTTATTATTACTAGCTCCTTTGAACAGTGTCCTGATGAGATGTTCTATGTTATTATTACTAGCTCCTTTGAACAGTGTCCTGATGAGATGTTCTATATTATTATTACTAGCTCCTTTGAACAGTGTCCTGATGAGACATGTTCTATGTTATTATTACTAGCTCCTCTGAACAGTGTCCTGATGAGATGTTCTATGTTATTATTACTAGCTCCTTTGAACAGTGTCCTGATGAGATGTTCTATGTTATTATTACTAGCTCCTCTGAACAGTGTCCTGATGAGATGTTCTATGTTATTATTACTAGCTCCTTTGAACAGTGTCCTGATGAGATGTTCTATGTTATTATTACTAGCTCCTTTGAACAGTGTCCTGATGAGACATGTTCTATGTTATTATTACTAGCTCCTCTGAACAGTGTCCTGATGAGATGTTCTATGTTATTATAACTAGCTCCTCTGAACAGTGTCCTGATGAGATGTTCTATATTATTATTACTAGCTCCTCTGAACAGTGTCCTGATGAGATGTTCTATGTTATTATAACTAGCTCCTCTGAACAGTGTCCTGATGAGATGTTCTATATTATTATTACTAGCTCCTTTGAACAGTGTCCTGATGAGACATGTTCTATATTATTATTACTAGCTCCTTTGAACAGTGTCCTGATGAGACATGTTCTATATTATTATTACTAGCTCCTCTGAACAGTGTCCTGATGAGATGTTCTATGTTATTATAACTAGCTCCTTTGAACAGTGTCCTGATGAGATGTTCTATGTTATTATTACTAGCTCCTCTGAACAGTGTCCTGATGAGATGTTCTATGTTATTATAACTAGCTCCTTTGAACAGTGTCCTGATGAGATGTTCTATATTATTATTACTAGCTCCTCTGAACAGTGTCCTGATGAGATGTTCTATGTTATTATTACTAGCTCCTCTGAACAGTGTCCTGATGAGATGTTCTATGTTATTATTACTAGCTCCTCTGAACAGTGTCCTGATGAGATGTTCTATATTATTATTACTAGCTCCTTTGAACAGTGTCCTGATGAGATGTTCTATATTATTATAACTAGCTCCTTTGAACAGTGTCCTGATGAGATGTTCTATGTTATTATTACTAGCTCCTCTGAACAGTGTCCTGATGAGATGTTCTATATTATTATAACTAGCTCCTTTGAACAGTGTCCTGATGAGATGTTCTATGTTATTATTACTAGCTCCTTTGAACAGTGTCCTGATGAGATGTTCTATGTTATTATTACTAGCTCCTCTGAACAGTGTCCTGATGAGATGTTCTATGTTATTATTACTAGCTCCTTTGAACAGTGTCCTGATGAGATGTTCTATGTTATTATTACTAGCTCCTCTGAACAGTGTCCTGATGAGATGTTCTATGTTATTATTACTAGCTCCTCTGAACAGTGTCCTGATGAGATGTTCTATGTTATTATTACTAGCTCCTCTGAACAGTGTCCTGATGAGATGTTCTATGTTATTATTACTAGCTCCTTTGAACAGTGTCCTGATGAGATGTTCTATGTTATTATTACTAGCTCCTCTGAACAGTGTCCTGATGAGATGTTCTATGTTATTATTACTAGCTCCTCTGAACAGTGTCCTGATGAGATGTTCTATGTTATTATTACTAGCTCCTCTGAACAGTGTCCTGATGAGATGTTCTATGTTATTATTACTAGCTCCTCTGAACAGTGTCCTGATGAGATGTTCTATGTTATTATTACTAGCTCCTCTGAACAGTGTCCTGATGAGATGTTCTATGTTATTATTACTAGCTCCTTTGAACAGTGTCCTGATGAGATGTTCTATGTTTTTATTACTAACTCCTTTGAACAGTGTTATTATTTCTATGTCAGGTGAAATCGTGCCTCAGTGTTATCAGCTGCATCCAAATAAATGCCACTAGAAAACAGCTTCAACAAAATGCAGCTACTTTGCTGTTATTCTGGCTGTATTTTTGTTTGACGTGACTGAAAAATTAGCCGTAGTTGGCTAGTTAGCAAGCAAGGGATAAGAACGTTGCCAGCCAGTATGGCAATGGAACATTTAGAACTACCGACTGGGTCGCGTCCGTAGATACAGAACAAAAAGAACTAACGACTGGGTCGGGTCTCTAGCAACCCTAGATTTGTGTCGGGACTATATATTGTGGAAGGATGAAATAGTATGAATAAATTAATCAAAATAACGTTTTTAATGAAAATATGTCAATCATTATTTGAATATGTTGGTAACCCGTTGTATAAAAGTGATTAATGCCCTCGACGCCGGTGTTTGTTGGATATATTGGCACGGTTTGCCGGCCCAGACGAACAACACCCGCGCCGATATATCCAACAAACACCGGCTTTGTGGGCATTATCACTTAAGTAACCGTTCTCAAATTCATAGACAGACCTATGGATGCCAGGACTGACCATCCATGATATCAACATTATAGCTTTAACCATGTAGAGGCTATACAGTGTTGGTTTACATTTAATTAGTTTAAAAAACAGAGTAAAACAAGCCTCTATTTGGGGTTTCTGACAGTTGAACTAAGCTCATGAGGCATTACTGCTAGGACAATACTTACTGGTGTTAATCAGTTCTCCAATCTCCTCTTCCTCCTCCAATATGACAGTTATCTCTCCTTCCTCCTTCACAACAAAAACGGTATCCTCCTCTTCCTTCACTGTAATATCCTCCTCGTCTTTCACTCGGAACGCGTCCTCCTCTTCTTTCACTGAAACTTTCATCTCCTCTTCCTCTTCTTTTACTGTGATATCCTCCTCTTTCTCGTCCTCCTCTTCTTTTACAGTAACATCATCCCCTTCTTTCACTGAAACGTCTTTCTCTTCTTCTTTTACTGTAACATCCCCCTCTTCCTCTTTCACTCTGAACGCGTCTTCCTCTTCTTTCACTGAAACGTCTTTCTCTTCTTCTTTCACTGTAACAGCCTCATCCTCTACTTCTTGTTTTACTGTAACAGCCTCCTCTTCCTCCTCCTCTTTGACGAGAGCTTCTTTCTCCGTCCAGCAGACCCCCCCTTCTTTATCAGGAGGAGAGTAGCTTAGTGAACTCATGGTCGGAGATGTTAGCTAGCTAGGCTAATGCTAACTTAACGAGCCCGCTAGCTGACTAATAACAACAACGTAAATATGAAATGAATTGGGATAACTAACTAGATGACATAAATGTGTCCAAACACCGTGGCTAATATACCAGAAGGCGTATAGAGAGCTTTAATGTTTCAGCTATTCTTGGTTTCCGAGATGGCTGACTAGCTGTTGTTGCGTAAAGGTACAAAAAGCAAAAAGAAAGCGTTCCGTCCACTAAATAACACGTCACAGTAGCAGCATCACCTGAAATACCCAGACCGTCCACTAAATAACACGTCACACTAGCAGCATCGCAGGGAATACCCAGGCATCGTCATCTGCTGACTGGATAATGAATTATATTTTATTTAGATGCAAAATGTGAATCACTTTTAACTAATTGTTTTTAATAATATTTAATAAGAATATTATAACATTACATGAAACGTACATAAAGGGAACCATGCATTGATTAATGCAAATACAAAGTGATCATTTGAAACATTTAGGCTGGGAATCAATCAGGACTTATTTTTTCTACTGTATTATTGACTGTATGTTTGTTTATTCCGTGTGTAACTCTGTGTTGTTGTTTTTGTCGCACTGCTTTGCTTTATCAAAAATATATATATTTAACATTTATTTAACCAGGTAGGCCAGTTGAGAACAAGATCTCATTTACAACTGGCCTACCTGGTTAAATAAAGGTTAAATATATATATTTTTAAGAATCTGCTTAATATCATTGTCCATATTTTTCTCTCTCTCTCTCTCTCTCTCTCTCTCTCTCTCTCTCTCTCTCTCTCTCTCTCTCTCTCTCTCTCTCTCTCTCTCTCTCTCTCTCTCTCTCTCTCTCTCTCTCTCTCTCTCTCTCTCTCTCTCTCTCTCTCTCTCTCTCTCTCTCTCTCTCTCTCTCTCTCTCTCTCTCTCTCTCTCTCTCTCTCTCTCTCTCTCTCTCTCTCTCTCTCGTCTGACCCACTCTCAGCTTCTCTGTATCTATACCACTTTCTGCCTCTCTCTCTGTTTATTTCTCTCTCTTCCTCTCCAATGAACAGAATAGAGAAGACACAAAACATCAACAAAAAAAGATAGAAATTAACAGTAAATATTGCACTCAAAAAGGTTTAAAAATATATAAAGACATTTCCAGTGTTATATTACCAGTGTTTTTGCAATGTCAAAATGGTTGTAGTATGAATAGTAGTATGAATAGTAGGAAGATAAACAAACATATAAATATAGGTGGTATTTACAATGTTGTTTGTTCTCCACTGGTTGCCCTGTTCTCATGGCAACGGGCCATAAATCAGCTGCTGTGATTTACACACTGCGGTATTTCACCTAATAGATATGGGAGTTTATCAATGTTTGATAAAAAAAAAAAAATTCAAAAATCTTTGTGGGTCTGTGATTTGTGTGAAGTATGTATCTCTAACGTGGTTTAGGAAGGTCGGTTTCCACCTCAGTTTGTGTGCACATAGTCAAGGGTTCATGGTTTAGGAAGGTCGGTCACCACCTCAGTTTGTGTGCACATAGTCAAGGGTTCATGGTTTAGGAAGGTCGGTCACCACCTCAGTTTGTGTGCACATAGTCAAGGGTTCATGGTTTAGGAAGGTCGGTCACCACCTCAGTTTGTGTGCACATAGTCAAGGGTTCATGGTTTAGGAAGGTCGGTCACCACCTCAGTTTGTGTGCACATAGTCAAGGGTTCATGGTTTAGGAAGGTCGGTCACCACCTCAGTTTGTGTGCACATAGTCAAGGGTTCATGGTTTAGGAAGGTCGGTCACCACCTCAGTTTGTGTGCACATAGTCAAGGGTTCATGGTTTAGGAAGGTCGGTCACCACCTCAGTTTGTGTGCACATAGTCAAGGGTTCATGGTTTAGGAAGGTCGGTCACCACCTCAGTTTGTGTGCACATAGTCAAGGGTTCATGGTTTAGGAAGGTCGGTCACCACCTCAGTTTGTGTGCACATAGTCAAGGGTTCATGGTTTAGGAAGGTCGGTCACCACCTCAGTTTGTGTGCACATAGTCAAGGGTTCATGGTTTAGGAAGGTCGGTCACCACCTCAGTTTGTGTGCACATAGTCAAGGGTTCATGGTTTAGGAAGGTCGGTCACCACCTCAGTTTGTGTGCACATAGTCAAGGGATCATGGTTTAGGAAGGTCGGTCACCACCTCAGTTTGTGTGCACATAGTCAAGGGTTCATGGTTTAGGAAGGTCGGTCACCACCTCAGTTTGTGTGCACATAGTCAAGGGTTCATGGTTTAGGAAGGTCGGTCACCACCTCAGTTTGTGTGCACATAGTCAAGGGTTCATGGTTTAGGAAGGTCGGTCACCACCTCAGTTTGTGTGCACATAGTCAAGGGTTCATGGTTTAGGAAGGTCGGTCACCACCTCAGTTTGTGCACATAGTCAAGGGTTCATGGTTTAGGAAGGTCGGTCACCACCTCAGTTTGTGCACATAGTCAAGGGTTTCCTTAAGGTCCTTACATTTCCTTAATTTTGGTCAGGGTGGTTGGTCAGGGTGGATGGTCAGGGTGGTTGGTCAGGGTGGATGGGTCAGGGTGGTTGGTCAGGGTGGATGGGTCAGGGTGGTTGGGTCAGGGTGGTTGGGTAGGGTGGATGGTTAGGGTGGATGGTCAGGGTGGATGGTCAGGGTGGATGGTCAGGGTGGTTGGTCAGGGTGGATGGGTCAGGGTGGTTGGTCAGGGTGGTTGGTCAGGGTGGTTGGTCAGGGTGGTTGGTCAGGGTGGTTGGTCAGGGTGGTTGGTCAGGGTGGATGGGTCAGGGTGGTTGGGTAGGGTGGATGGGTAGGGTGGATGGTCAGGGTGGATGGTCAGGGTGGATGGGTAGGGTGGATGGGTAGGGTGGATGGTCAGGGTGGATGGTCAGGGTGGATGGTCAGGGTGGTTGGTCAGGGTGGATGGGTCAGGGTGGTTGGTCAGGGTGGTTGGTCAGGGTGGTTGGTCAGGGTGGTTGGTCAGGGTGGTTGGGTCAGGTTGTTTGGGTTGGGTGGATGGGTAGGGTGGATGGTCAGGGTGGATGGTCAGGGTGGATGGTCAGGGTGGATGGTCAGGGTGGTTGGTCAGGGTGGATGGGTCAGGGTGGTTGGTCAGGGTGGTTGGTCAGGGTGGTTGGTCAGGGTGGTTGGTCAGGGTGGTTGGTCAGGGTGGATGGGTCAGGGTGGTTGGGTAGGGTGGATGGTCAGGGTGGATGGTCAGGGTGGATGGTCAGGGTGGATGGTCAGGGTGGTTGGTCAGGGTGGATGGTCAGGGTGGTTGGTCAGAGTGGATGGGTCAGGGTGGTTGGTCAGGGTGGATGGTCAGGGTGGATGGTCAGGGTGGATGGTCAGGGTGGATGGTCAGGGTGGTTGGTCAGGGTGGTTGGTCAGGGTGGTTGGTCAGGGTGGATGGTCAGGGTGGATGGTCAGGGTGGTTGGTCAGGGTGGTTGGTCAGGGTGGATGGTCAGGGTGGTTGGTCAGGGTGGATGGTCAGGGTGGATGGTCAGGGTGGATGGTCAGGGTGGATGGTCAGGGTGGATGGTCAGGGTGGTTGGTCAGGGTGGTTGGTCAGGGTGGATGGTCAGGGTGGTTGGTCAGGGTGGATGGGTCAGGGTGGATGGGTCAGGGTGGATGGTCAGGGTGGTTGGTCAGGGTGGATGGGTCAGGGTGGTTGGTCAGGGTGGATGGTCAGGGTGGTTGGTCAGGGTGGATGGGTCAGGGTGGTTGGTCAGGGTGGATGGTCAGGGTGGTTGGTCAGGGTGGTTGGTCAGGGTGGATGGTCAGGGTGGTTGGTCAGGGTGGTTGGTCAGGGTGGTTGGTCAGGGTGGTTGGTCAGGGTGGTTGGTCAGGGTGGATGGTCAGGGTGGTTGGTCAGGGTGGTTGGTCAGGGTGGATGGTCAGGGTGGTTGGTCAGGGTGGTTGGTCAGGGTGGTTGGTCAGGGTGGATGGTCAGGGTGGTTGGTCAGGGTGGATGGTCAGGGTGGTTGGTCAGGGTGGATGGTCAGGGTGGTTGGTCAGGGTGGTTGGTCAGGGTGGTTGGTCAGGGTGGATGGTCAGGGTGGTTGGTCAGGGTTGTTGGTCAGGGTGGTTGGTCAGGGTGGATGGTCAGGGTGGTTGGTCAGGGTGGTTGGTCAGGGTGGTTGGTCAGGGTGGTTGGTCATGGTGGTTGGTCAGGGTGGATGGTCAGGGTGGTTGGTCATGGTGGTTGGTCAGGGTGGTTGGTCAGGGTGGTTGGTCAGGGTGGATGGTCAGGGTGGTTGGTCAGGGTGGATGGTCAGGGTGGTTGGTCAGGGTGGTTGGTCAGGGTGGATGGTCAGGGTGGTTGGTCAGGGTGGTTGGTCATGGTGGTTGGTCAGGGTGGATGGTCAGGGTGGTTGGTCAGGGTGGTTGGTCAGGGTGGATGGTCAGGGTGGTTGGTCAGGGTGGTTGGTCAGGGTGGTTGGTCAGGGTGGTTGGTCAGGGTGGTTGGTCAGGGTGGTTGGTCAGGGTGGGTGGTCAGGGTGGTTGGTCAGGGTGGTTGGTCAGGGTGGTTGGTCAGGGTGGTTGGTCAGGGTGGTTGGTCAGGGTGGTTGGTCAGGGTGGATGGTCAGGGTGGTTGGTCAGGGTGGATGGTCAGGGTGGTTGGTCAGGGTGGTTGGTCAGGGTGGATGGTCAGGGTGGTTGGTCAGGGTGGTTGGTCAGGGTGGTTGGTCAGGGTGGTTGGTCAGGGTGGTTGGTCAGGGTGGTTGGTCAGGGTGGATGGTCAGGGTGGATGGTCAGGGTGGATGGTCAGGGTGGTTGGTCAGGGTGGTTGGTCAGGGTGGTTGGTCAGGGTGGATGGTCAGGGTGGTTGGTCAGGGTGGATGGTCAGGGTGGTTGGTCAGGGTGGTTGGTCAGGGTGGTTGGTCAGGGTGGATGGGTCAGGGTGGATGGGTAGGGTGGATGGCCAGGGTGGTTGGGTAGGGTGGTTGGTCAGGGTGGTTGTCATGGAGGATGGTCAGGGTGGATGGTCAGGGTGGTTGGTCAGGGTGGATGGGTCAGGGTGGATGGGTAGGGTGGATGGTCAGGGTGGTTGGGTAGGGTGGATGGTCAGGGTGGTTGGTCAGGGTGGTTGGTCATGGTGGTTGTTCAGGGTAGTTGGTCATGGTGGTTGGTCAGGGTGGTTGGTCATGGTGGTTGGTCAGGGTAGTTGGTCATGGTGGTTGGTCAGGGTAGTTGGTCATGGTGGTTGGTCAGGGTGGTTGGTCATGGTGGTTGTTCAGGGTAGTTGGTCATGGTGGTTGGTCAGGGTGGTTGGTCATGGTGGTTGGTCAGGGTAGTTGGTCATGGTGGTTGAACCTGGAGAAGAGTCCTGGTTCTGGGGCTCAGTTCACAAACACAAACAGACTCCACAAAGCCCCAGGATAGCAGCACTTTTAGACCCAACCAAATTATGAGAAAGCAAAAAAATATAACTATTTGACACATTAGAAAGAATTAACCAAAAAAGGACATTTGGTTATTATTTGTCCCTAAACAGAGAGTAGGGACAAAATTAGGGACCAACCACCCTGACCCATCCACCATGACCAACCACCCTGACCAACCACCCTGACCAACCACCCTGACCAACCACCCTGACCATCCACCCTGACCAACCACCCTGACCATCCACCCTGACCAACCACCCTGACCCATCCACCATGACCAACCACCCTGACCAACCACCCTGACCAACCACCCTGACCATCCACCCTGACCAACCACCCTGACCATCCACCCTGACCCACCACCCTGACCAACCACCCTGACCATCCACCCTGACCAACCACCCTGACCATCCACCCTGACCAACCACCCTGACCAACCACCCTGACCATCCACCCTGACCAACCACCCTGACCATCCACCCTGACCAACCACCCTGACCCATCCACCCTGACCATCCACCCTGACCAACCACCCTGACCATCCACCCTGACCAACCACCCTGACCCATCCACCATGACCAACCACCCTGACCAACCACCATGACCAACCACCCTGACCAACCACCATGACCAACTACCCTGAACAACCACCATGACCAACTACCCTGACCAACCACCATGACCAACTACCCTGACCAACCACCATGACCAACTACCCTGACCAACCACCATGACCAACCACCCTGACCAACCACCATGACCAACTACCCTGAACAACCACCATGACCAACCACCCTGACCAACCACCCTGACCATCCACCCTGACCATCCTCCATGACAACCACCCTGACCAACCACCCTACCCAACCACCCTGGCCATCCACCCTACCCATCCACCCTGACCCATCCACCCTGACCAACCACCCTGACCATCCACCCTGACCATCCTCCATGACAACCACCCTGACCAACCACCATGACCAACCACCCTGACCATCCACCCTGACCAACCACCCTGACCAACCACCCTTACCATCCACCCTGACCATCCACCCTGACCAACCACCCTGACCAACCACCCTGACCATCCACCCTGACCAACCACCCTGACCAACCACCCTTACCAACCACCCTGACCATCCACCCTACATATCCACCATGACCAACCACCCTGACCATCCACCCTACCCATCCACCCTGACCAACCACCCTGACCATCCACCCTACATATCCACCATGACCAACCACCCTGACCATCCACCCTACCCATCCACCCTGACCAACCACCCTGACCATCCACCCTGACCATCCACCCTGACCAACCACCCTGACCAACCACCCTGACCAACCACCATGACCAACCACCCTGACCATCCACCCTACATGACCAACCACCATGACCAACCACCCTGACCATCCACCCTGACCAACCACCATGACCAACCACCCTGACCAACCACCCTGACCATCCACCCTACATATCCACCATGACCAACCACCATGACCAACCACCCTGACCCATCCACCCTGACCATCCTCCATGACAACCACCCTGACCAACCCCTCCCCCATTTACCATCTAGTCCTCAATCTAACCTCTTCCTGTTTCTCCCCCATTTACCATATAGTCCTCAATCTAACCTCTTCCTGTTTCTCCCCTCCCCCATTTACCATCTAGTCCTCAATCTAACCTCTTCCTGTTTCTCCCCTCCCCCATTTACCATATAGTCCTCAATCTAACCTCTTCCTGTTTCTAATCTCCCCCATTTACCATCTAGTCCTCAATCTAACCTCTTCCTGTTTCTCCCCTCCCCCATTTACCATCTAGTCCTCAATCTAACTTCTTCCTGTTTCTGATCTCCCCCATTTACCATCTAGTCCTCAATCTAACCTCTTCCTGTTTCTCCCCCATTTACCATCTAGTCATCAATCTAACCTCTTCCTGTTTCTCCCCCATTTACCATCTAGTCCTCAATCTAACCTCTTCCTGTTTCTCCCCTCCCCCATTTACCATCTAGTCCTCAATCTAACCTCTTCCTGTTTCTGATCTCCACCATTTACCATCTAGTCCTCAATCTAACCTCTTCCAGTTTCTCCCCTCCCCCATTTACCATCTAGTCCTCAATCTAACCTCTCCCTGTTTCTTCCCTCCCCCATTTACCATCTAGTCCTCAATCTAACCTCTCCCTGTTTCTCCCCTCCCCCATTTACCACATAGTCCTCAATCTAACCTCTCCCTGTTTCTCATCTCCCCTCCCCCATTTACCATCTAGTCCTCAATCTAACCTCTTCCTGTTTCTGATCTCCCCCATTTACCATCTAGTCCTCAATCTAACCTCTTCCTGTTTCTCATCTCCCCCATTTACCATCTAGTCCTCAATCTAACCTCTTCCTGTTTCTGATCTCCCCCATTTACCATCTAGTCCTCAATCTAACCTCTTCCTGTTTCTAATCTCCCCCATTTACCATCTAGTCCTCAATCTAACCTCTTCCTGTTTCTCCCCTCCCCCATTTACCATCTAGTCCTCAATCTAACCTCTTCCTGTTTCTCCCCTCCCCCATTTACCATATAGTCCTCAATCTAACCTCTTCCTGTTTCTCATCTCCCCCATTTACCATCTAGTCCTCAATCTAACCTCTTCCTGTTTCTGACCTCCCCCATTTACCATCTAGTCCTCAATCTAACCTCTTCCTGTTTCTAATCTCCCCCATTTACCATCTAGTCCTCAATCTAACCTCTTCCTGTTTCTAATCTCCCCCATTTACCATCTAGTCCTCAATCTAACCTCTTCCTGTTTCTCCCCTCCCCCATTTACCATCTAGTCCTCAATCTAACCTCTTCCTGTTTCTCCCCTCCCCCATTTACCATCTAGTCCTCAATCTAACTTCTTCCTGTTTCTGATCTCCCCCATTTACCATCTAGTCCTCAATCTAACCTTTTTCTGTTTCTCCCCCATTTACCATCTAGTCATCAATCTAACCTCTTCCTGTTTCTCCCCCATTTACCATCTAGTCCTCAATCTAACCTCTTCCTGTTTCTCCCCTCCCCCATTTACCATCTAGTCCTCAATCTAACCTCTTCCTGTTTCTGATCTCCACCATTTACCATCTAGTCCTCAATCTAACCTCTTCCAGTTTCTCCCCTCCCCCATTTACCATCTAGTCCTCAATCTAACCTCTCCCTGTTTCTTCCCTCCCCCATTTACCATCTAGTCCTCAATCTAACCTCTCCCTGTTTCTCCCCTCCCCCATTTACCACATAGTCCTCAATCTAACCTCTCCCTGTTTCTCATCTCCCCTCCCCCATTTACCATCTAGTCCTCAATCTAACCTCTTCCTGTTTCTGATCTCCCCCATTTACCATCTAGTCCTCAATCTAACCTCTTCCTGTTTCTCATCTCCCCCATTTACCATCTAGTCCTCAATCTAACCTCTTCCTGTTTCTAATCTCCCCCATTTACCATCTAGTCCTCAATCTAACCTCTTCCTGTTTCTAATCTCCCCCATTTACCATCTAGTCCTCAATCTAACCTCTTCCTGTTTCTCCCCTCCCCCATTTACCATCTAGTCCTCAATCTAACCTCTTCCTGTTTCTCCCCTCCCCCATTTACCATATAGTCCTCAATCTAACCTCTTCCTGTTTCTCATCTCCCCCATTTACCATCTAGTCCTCAATCTAACCTCTTCCTGTTTCTGACCTCCCCCATTTACCATCTAGTCCTCAATCTAACCTCTTCCTGTTTCTAATCTCCCCCATTTACCATCTAGTCCTCAATCTAACCTCTTCCTGTTTCTAATCTCCCCCATTTACCATCTAGTCCTCAATCTAACCTCTTCCTGTTTCTCCCCTCCCCCATTTACCATCTAGTCCTCAATCTAACCTCTTCCTGTTTCTCATCTCCCCCATTTACCATCTAGTCCTCAATCTAACCTCTCCCTGTTTCTCATCTCCCCCATTTACCATAAAGCCCTCAATCTAACCTCTTCCTGTTTCTCCCCTCCCCCATTTACCATCTAGTCCTCAATCTAACCTCTTCCTGTTTCTAATCTCCCCCATTTACCATCTAGTCCTCAATCTAACCTCTTCCTGTTTCTCCCCTCCCCCATTTACCATATAGTCCTCAATCTTATCTCTTCCTGTTTCTGATCTCCCCCATTTACCATCTAGTCCTCAATCTAACCTCTCCTGTTTCTCATCTCCCCCATTTACCATCTAGTCCTCAATCTAACCTCTTCCTGTTTCTCCCCTCCCCCATTTACCATCTAGTCCTCAATCTAACCTCTTCCTGTTTCTCATCTCCCCCATTTACCATCTAGTCCTCAATCTAACCTCTTCCTGTTTCTCCCCTCCCCCATTTACCATCTAGTCCTCAATCTAACCTCTCCCTGTTTCTCCCCTCCCCCATTTACCACATAGTCCTCAATCTAACCTCTTCCTGTTTCTCATCTCCCCCATTTACCATATAGTCCTCAATCTAACCTCGTCCTGTTTCTCCCCCATTATGAAGTCATTTAGCAGATGCTCTTTCCAGAGCAATTACTCACAGCGAGTAGATCCACCCTCTCTGAACGTGGAAAAGAGGTGTTTTACCAGTCAACAGAGACAGAAAAGGTCAATCAATGAGACCTGTTAAAAACACAATTATATATTCCCCCCCAACAAGACGTGAGGTCGATTTCACAAAAAAATAATCATTAATCTATAAATCAATCAGTTTATTGACGAAAAACAAAATAAACATTGATAAAAACATTCAACATTATTCAGTTGAAATCATGAAATAAGATACAAGCTACAGTGGCTTGATGTCACGGTATCCAGGGTTTAATACATAAACATTTAACTGTACTACTGTTGAATACCATTCATTCCTCTGAGGACATCACGGTATCCAGGGTTTAATACATAAACATTTGGTCCTCAGTCTCATGTTACAGTGGAAAGTATTCAACCCCTTTGGCATTTTTCCTATTTTGTTGCCTTATAACCTGTAATTAAAATACATTTTTGGGGGGGTTTGTATCACTTGATTTACACAACATGCCTAACACTTTGAAGATGAAAAATATTTTTTTATTGTGAAACAAGAAATAAGACAAAAAAAAACAGAAACTTGAGCGTGCATAACTATTCATCCCCAGAAAAGTAAATACTTTGTAGAGCCACATTTTATAGAAATGACAGCCGCAAGTCTCTTGGGGTATGTCTCTATAAGCTTGGCACATCTAGCCACTGGGATTTTTGCCCATTCTTCAAGGCAAAACTGCTCCAGCTCCTTCAAGTTGGATGGGTTCCGCTGGTGTACAGCAATCTTTAAGTCATACCACAGATTCTCAAGTGGATTGAGGTCTGGGATTTGACTAGGCCATTCCAAGACATTTAAATGTTTCCCCTTAAACCACTCAAGTGTTGCTTTAGCAGTATGCTTAGGGTCATTGTCCTGCTGGAAGGTGAACCTCCGTCAGTCTCAAATCTCTGGAAGACAAACAGGTTTCCCTCAAGAATTACCCTGTATTTTGCGCCATCCATCATTCCTTCAATTCTGACTAGTTTCCCAGTCCCTGCCGATGAAAAACATCCCCACAGCATGATGCTGCCACCACCATGCTTCACTGTGGGGATGGTGTTCTCGGGGTGATGAGAGGTGTTGGGTTTGCGCCAGACATAGCGTTTTCCTTGATGGCCAATAAGCTCAATTTTAATCTCATCTGACCAGAGTACCTTCTTCCATATGTTTGGGGATTCTCCCACATGCCTTTTGGTGAACACCAAACGTTTTTGCTTATTTTTTTCTTTGTTATGTTAAAATATAATGTGAAAATATAAAGTATTAAGGTGTATAATAGAATAAACGTGTTTTAATTAATTAACATTAATAAATCAATTTCCAAAGCTTCCTAAATATGTTTTTACCAAGATGGAGGCCCGATGGCTTCTGTGTTCTACTACCCAGGTCTGGTGTTGGAGATCATTCTACACTCTGTGTTCTACTACCCAGGTCTGGTGTTGGAGATCATTCTACACTCTGTGTTCTACTACCCAGGTCTGGTGGAGATCATTCCACACTCTGTTTTCTACTACCCAGGTCTGGTGTTGGAGGTCATTCCACACTCTGTGTTCTACTACCCAGGTCTGGTGTTGGAGATCATTCCACACTCTGTTTTCTACTACCCAGGTCTGGTGTTGGAGGTCATTCCACACTCTGTGTTCTACTACCCAGGTCTGGTGTTGGAGATCATTCCACACTCTGTGTTCTACTACCCAGGTCTGGTGTTGGAGATCATTCCACACTCTGTGGATCTCCTGAGTGTATTTTCTGATGTTTAATCAGAGAACTTGAATGAGAGTATCTCTTGTCACACTGATCACAGCTATAAGGCTTTTCTCCAGTGTGTGTTCTCTGGTGTACTGCCAGGTTGCTTGAGGTAGAACAACTCGTCCCACAGTCAGAGCAGTGGTAAGGTTTCTCTCCAGTGTGGGTTCTCTTGTGTGATATCAGGTTACTTGAGGTAGTACATCTCTTACCACAGTCTGAGCAGTGGTAAGGCTTTTCACCAGTGTGGGTTCTCTGATGTACTATTAGTATGTCTAATAAAGCAAAACTCTTCCCACATTCAGCGCAGTGGTGAGGTTTCTCTCCTGTGTGTGTTCTCTGGTGAGATTTTAAATGTGATGATCTAACAAAACCCTTCCCACAGTCAGAGCAGTGGTAAGGTTTCTCTCCTGTGTGTATTCTCTGGTGTACAATCAGGTGACTTGGCTGAGTAAAACTCTTCCCACATTGATCACAGCTATAAGGCTTCTCTCCTGTGTGTGTTCTCTGGTGTGTTATCAGATAGCTTGAGGTAGTAAAGCTCATTCCACAGTTGGAGCAGCGATAAGGTTTCTCTCCAGTGTGTATTCTCTTGTGTACAGTCAGGTTTGATGACTGAGTGAATCGTTTCCCGCATTGATCACAGCCATAAGGCCTCTCTCCTGTATGTGTTCTCTGGTGTATAATAAGTTCACTTGAGGAGGTTAAGCTTTTCCCACAGTCTGAGCAGTGGTAAGGCTTCTCTCCAGTGTGCGTTCGCTGGTGCAGGTTTAAACGCTGTGATGTTGAAAAGATCCTCTCACAGTCAGAGCAGTGGTAAGGCTTCTCTCCTGTGTGTGTCAACTGGTGTTTTGTCAGGTTCCCTAGTTGAGAAAATCTCTTCAAACAGTCAGTGCAGCTATAAGGTTTCTCTCCTGTATGGATTCTGTGGTGTATTTTAAGTTCTGTTGAAGAGGTGAAACTCTTCCCACAGTCAGAGCAGCGGTGAGGTTTCTTCCCTGTGGGCCTCCGCTGGGGTTTCTTGAGGTGTTCTGCTCTGGAGAGACTCTTCTCTGCCTCGTCAGCATCATGATGTCGTTGAGCCTCCCCAGAGGATCCGGGACAGTCACGTCTCTCTCCTGTGTGAACAACAAAGTAAGACAGTCAATGTAGTGACTTTTTTTGACAATTGTCTTCTAACAATAAGATGGTCAAGTGAAGAACAATAGTCATATTTTGTCTTCATTTTTCACAGTAGTAATGACTATATTTATATTATCTATATTATTATATATTATGTCTATGACTTAAGTCTTACAATAAAGTTATTACAGTTGTTGAAACCTTCAGCAGTGATCCAGAGGTCACCAGAGTTGATCCAGACAACGGAGGTCACCAATATTATTATTAACCAGAGTTGCATCTCTGAGGTCAGCTTCTCTCTGTAGTCTGTTATTATTGGTATTCTTTTATTATCAGCTTTACTGATTATCAGCTAAAACACAAAAGCAAATAAAACGACAGCAAATAAAAACAGAGGAAATATGGATCAATTAGTCTATCAATAATACAGACTTCATGACCTTCTGAACTTTGACCAGTCAAATCTGTAGAACGCCCCTTTAAAAGTCAAATCATATTTAAAAAGGGGTGATCCAGGAAGGGTCCATTCATTTAATCTATAGAACGCCCCTTTAAAGAGGTGATCCAGGAAGGGTCCAGTCATTTAATCTATAGAACGCCCCTTTAAAGAGGTGATCCAGGAAGGGTCCATTCATTTAATCTATAGAACGCCCCTTTAAAGAGGTGATCCAGGAAGGGTCCAGTCATTTAATCTATAGAACGCCCCTTTAAAGAGGTGATCCAGGAAGGGTCCATCCTTTTTAATCTGTAGAACGCCCCTTTAAAGGGGTGATCCAGGAAGGGTCCAGTCATTTAATCTGTAGAACGCCCCTTTAAAGGGGTGATCCAGGAAGGGTCCAGTCATTTAATCTATAGAACGCCCCTTTAAAGAGGTGATCCAGGAAGGGTCCATCCATTTAATCTGTAGAACGCCCCTTTAAAGGGGTGATCCAGGAAGGGTCCATCCATTTAATCTGTAGAACTCCCCTTTAAAGGGGTGATCCAGGAAGGGTCCATTCATTTAATCTATAGAACGCCCCTTTAAAGAGGTGATCCAGGAAGGGTCCAGTCATTTAATCTATAGAACGCCCCTTTAAAGGGGTGATCCAGGAAGGGTCCATCCATTTAATCTGTAGAACGCCCCTTTAAAGGGGTGATCCAGGAAGGGTCCAGTCATTTAATCTGTAGAACGCCCCTTTAAAGGGGTGATCCAGGAAGGGTCCAGTCATTTAATCTGTAGAACGCCCCTTTAAAAGAGGTGATCCAGGAAGGGTCCAGTCATTTAATCTGTAGAACGCCCCTTTAAAGGGGTGGTCCAGGAAGGGTCCATTCATTTAATCTATAGAACGCCCCTTTAAAGAGGTGATCCAGGAAGGGTCCAGTCATTTAATCTGTAGAACGCCCCTTTAAAGAGGTGATCCAGGAAGGGTCCAGTCATTTAATCTATAGAACGCCCCTTTAAAGGGGTGATCCAGGAAGGGTCCTTTAAAGGGGTGATCCAGGAAGGGTCCAGTCATTTAATCTGTAGAACGCCCCTTTAAAAGGGGTGATCCAGGAAGGGTCCATTTTCGGACTTAATTATATAAATGGGTCTTTAGGGTTTATTATGGATCCCCATTAGTTCCTGCCAAGCCAGCAGCTACTCTTCCTGGGGTTTATTATGGATCCTCATTAGTTCCTGCCAAGGCAGCAGCTACTCTTCCTGGGGTTTATTATGGATCCCCATTAGTTCCTGTCAAGGCAGCAGCTACTCTTCCTGGGGTTTATTATGGATCCTCATTAGTTCCTGCCAAGGCAGCAGCTACTCTTCCTGGGGTTTATTATGGTGCCCCATTAGTTCCTGCCAAGGCAGCAGCTACTCTTCCTGGGGTTTATTATGGATCCCCATTAGTTCCTGCCAAGGCAGCAGCTACTCTTCCTGGGGTTTATTATGGATCCCCATTAGTTCCTGTCAAGGCAGCAGCTACTCTTCCTGGGGTTTATTATGGATCCTCATTAGTTCCTGCCAAGGCAGCAGCTACTCTTCCTGGGGTTTATTATGGATCCCCATTAGTTCCTGTCAAGGCAGCAGCTACTCTTCCTGGGGTTTATTATGGATCCCCATTAGTTCCTGCCAAGGCAGCAGCTACTCTTCCTGGGGTTTATTATGGATCCCCATTAGTTCCTGCCAAGGCAGCAGCTACTCTTCCTGGGGTTTATTATGGATCCCCATTAGTTCCTGCCAAGGCAGCAGATACTCTTCCTGGGGTTTATTATGGATCCCCATTAGTTCCTGTCAAGGCAGCAGCTACTCTTCCTGGGGTTTATTATGGATCCCCATTAGTTCCTGTCAAGGCAGCAGCTACTCTTCCTGGGGTTTATTATGGATCCCCATTAGTTCCTGCCAAGGCAGCAGCTACTCTTCCTGGTGTCCAGCAAAAATTAATTAATTATACATTTTAAAAACATTACAATACATTCATAACATATTAGGTATGTGCCCTCAGGCCTCTACTCTACTACCACTTATCTAACACAAAATCCATGTGTACATGTGTGTATAGTGCTACGGTGTGTTTGTATACATGTCTATGTTTGTACCTGTGTGTCTCTTCACAGTCCCCGCTGTTCCATAAGGTGTTTTTTTACCTGCTTTTAAAATCTGATTCTTCTGCTGCATCAGTTACCTGATGTGGAATAGAGTTCCATGTAGTCATGGCTCTATGTAGTACTGTGCACCTCCCATAGTCTGTTCTGGACTTGGGGACTGTGAAGTGACCTCTGGTGGCATGTCTTGTGGGGTATGTATGGGTGTCTGAGCTGTATGCTAGTAGTTTAAACAGACCTCTGGTGGCATGTCTTGTGGGGTATGTATGGGTGTCCGAGCTGTGTGTTAGTAGTTTAAACAGACCTCTGGTGGCATGTCTTGTGGGGTATGTATGGGTGTCCGAGCTGTGTGCTAGTAGTTTAAACAGACCTCTGGTGGCATGTCTTGTGGGGTATGAATGGGTGTCTGAGCTGTGTGCTAGTAGTTTAAACAGACAGCTCGGTGCATTCAACATGTCAATACCTCTCACAAATACAAGCAGTGATGAAGTCAATCTCTCCTCCACTTTGAGCCAGGAGAGATCGACATTAATATTAGCTCTCTGTGTACATCCAAGGGCCAGCCGTGCTGCCCTGTTCTGAGCCAATTGCAATTTTCCTAAGTCCCTCTTTGTGGCACCTGACCACACGACTGAACAGTAGTCCAGGTGTGACAAAACTAGGGCCTGTAGGACCTGCCTTGTTGATAGTGTTGTTAAGAAGGTAGAAACTAGGGCCTGTAGGACCTGCCTTGTTGACAGTGTTGTTAAGAAGGTAGAAACTAGGGCCTGTAGGACCTGCCTTGTTGATAGTGTTGTTAAGAAGGTAGAAACTAGGGCCTGTAGGACCTGCCTTGTTGATAGTGTTGTTAAGAAGGTAGAGACTAGGGCCTGTATGACCTGCCTTGTTGATAGTGTTGTTAAGAAGGTAGAAACTAGAGCCTGTAGGACCTGCCTTGTTGACAGTGTTGTTAAGAAGGTAGAAACTAGGGCCTGTAGGACCTGCCTTGTTGATAGTGTTGTTAAGAAGGTAGAAACTAGGGCCTGTAGGACCTGCCTTGTTGATAGTGTTGTTAAGAAGGTAGAGACTAGGGCATGTAGGACCTGCCTTGTTGATAGTGTTGTTAAGAAGGTAGAGACTATGGCATGTAGGACCTGCCTTGTTGATAGTGTTGTTAAGAAGGTAGAAACTAGGGCCTGTAGGACCTGCCTTGTTGACAGTGTTGTTAAGAAGGTAGAAACTAGGGCCTGTAGGACCTGCCTTGTTGATAGTGTTGTTAAGAAGGTAGAAACTAGGGCCTGTAGGACCTGCCTTGTTGATAGTGTTGTTAAGAAGGTAGAGACTAGGGCCTGTAGGACTTGCCTTGTTGATAGTGTTGTTAAGAAGGTAGAGACTAGGGCCTGTAGGACCTGCCTTGTTGATAGTGTTGTTAAGAAGGTAGAAACTAGGGCCTGTAGGACCTGCCTTGTTGATAGTGTTGTTAAGAAGGTAGAAACTAGGGCCTGTAGGACCTGCCTTGTTGATAGTGCTGTTAAGAAGGTAGAAACTAGGGCCTGTAGGACCTGCCTTGTTGATAGTGTTGTTAAGAAGGTAGAAACTAGGGCCTGTAGGACTTGCCTTGTTGATAGTGTTGTTAAGAAGGTAGAGACTAGGGCCTGTAGAACCTGTCTTGTTGACAGTGCTGTTAAGAAGGCAGAGCAGTGCTTTATTATGGGACAGACTTCTCCCCATCTTAGCTACTGTTGTATCAATATGTTTTGACCATGACAGTTTACAATCCAGGGTTACTCCAAGCAGTTTAGTCAACTCAACTTTCTCAATGTCCACATTATTTATTTCAAGATTTAGTTCAGGTTTAGTGAGTGTTTTGTCCCAAATACAATGCTTTTAGTTTTAGAAATATTTAGGGCTAACTTATTCCTTGCCCCCCACTCTGAAACTAACTGCAGCTCTTAAGTGTTGAGTCATTTCAAATCGCTGTAATAGCTGACGTGTTCAGTAGTGTTGAGTCATTTCAAATCGCTGTAGTAGCTGACGTGTTCAGTAGTGTTGAGTCATTTCAAATCGCTGTAGTAGCTGACGTGTTCAGTAGTGTTGAGTCATTTCAAATCGCTGTAGTAGCTGACGTGTTCAGTAGTGTTGCAGTCATTTCAAATCGCTGTAGTAGCTGAAGTGTTCAGTAGTGTTGAGTCATTTCAAATCGCTGTAGTAGCTGACGTGTTCAGTAGTGTTGAGTCATTTCAAATCGCTGTAGTAGCTGACGTGTTCAGTAGTGTTGAGTCATTTCAAATCGCTGTAGTAGCTGACGTGTTCAGTAGTGTTGAGTCATTTCAAATCGCTGTAGTAGCTGACGTGTTTAGTAGTGTTGAGTCATTTCAAATCGCTGTAGTAGCTGACGTGTTTAGTAGTGTTGAGTCATCCGCATTGAGTGACACATTTAAATTGGCCAGGTCGCAATTGTAAATGAGAACGTGTTCTCAATTTGCCTACCTGGTTAAATAAAGGTTAAATTTAAAATAAATTAAAAAAAATGGCGACAGGGCTTTGTGAACACACAACCCAACCTGTACTGAACTGGTTGTTCTGAACTCACAAAAAGTATATTCTAGAATTCATCCATGATGTCATAGTGATAGTTTAACCAGGTTTCTAGGATATATAGTATATTCTAGAATTCATCCATGATGTCATAGTGATAGTTTAACCAGGTTTCTAGGATATATAGTATATTCTAGAATTCATCCATGATGTCATAATGATAGTTTAACCAGGTTTCTAGGCTATATAGTATATTCTAGAATTCATCCATGATGTCATAATGATAGTTTAACCAGGTTTCTAGGCTATATAGTATATTCTAGAATTCATCCATGATGTCATAATGATAGTTTAACCAGGTTTCTAGGCTATATAGTATATTCTAGAATTCATCCATGATGTCATAATGATAGTTTAACCAGGTTTCTAGGATATATAGTATATTCTAGAATTCATCCATGTTGTCATAATGATAGTTTAACCAGGTTTCTAGGCTATATAGTATATTCTAGAATTCATCCATGATGTCATAATGATAGGTTAACCAGATGTCTAGGCTATATAGTATATTCTAGAATTCATCCATGATGTCATAATGATAGTTTAACCAGGTTTCTAGGCTATATAGTATATTCTAGAATTCATCCATGATGTCATAATGATAGTTTAACCAGGTTTCTAGGATATATAGTATATTCTAGAATTCATCCATGGTGTCATGATAGTTTAACCAGGTTTCTAGGATATATAGAATATTCTAGAATTCATCCATGATGTCATAATGATAGTTTAACCAGGTTTCTAGGATATATAGTATATTCTAGAATTCATCCATGTTGTCATAATGATAGTTTAACCAGGTTTCTAGGATATATAGTATATTCTAGAATTCATCCATGATGTCATAATGATAGTTTAACCAGGTTTCTAGGATATATAGTATATTCTAGAATTCATCCATGATGTCATAATGATAGTTTAACCAGGTTTCTAGGATATATAGTATATTCTAGAATTCATCCATGTTGTCATAATGATAGTTTAACCAGGTTTCTAGGATATATAGTATATTCTAGAATTCATCCATGTTGTCATAATGATAGTTTAACCAGGTTTCTAGGATATATAGTATATTCTAGAATTCATCCATGTTGTCATAATGATAGTTTAACCAGGTTTCTAGGATATATAGTATATTCTAGAATTCATCCATGATGTCATAATGATAGTTTAACCAGGTTTCTAGGATATATAGTACATTCTAGAATTCATCCATGATGTCATAATGATAGTTTAACCTTTCTAGCCTGTACTAGTTGTTCTGGACTGGATGTTCAGTAGAGCACCGGTTCCTGTTCTATTAGGTTTTCATGTACTGAACACAACCCTGATAGGCGGTTGAAGCCATAAAATCAGCACTCTGCCTAGATGAGGCATGTGGTGAAATGTAACTCGAATTCATAGACCGAGTTACGGGTGCAAGGACTGACCATAGACCGAGTTATGGGTGACGGACTGACCATAGACGATAGACCGAGTTATGGGTGGACTGACCATAGACCGAGTTATGGGTGGACTGACCGTAGACCGAGTTACGGGTGGACTGACCATAGACCGAGTTACGGGTGGACTGACCATAGACCGAGTTACGGGTCGACTGACCGTAGACCGAGTTATGGGTGGACTGACCATAGACCATAGACCGAGTTATGGGTGGACTGACCGTAGACCGAGTTATGGGTGGACTGACCATAGACCATAGACCGAGTTATGGGTGGACTGACCGTAGACCGAGTTATGGGTTGACTGACCGTAGACCGAGTTATGGGTGGACTGACCGTAGACCGAGTTATGGGTGGACTGACCGTAGAACGAGTTATGGGTGGACTGACCGTAGACCGAGTTATGGGTGGACTGACCATAGACCGAGTTATGGGTGGACTGACCATAGACCGAGTTATGGGTGGACTGACCGTAGACCGAGTTATGGGTGGACTGACCATAGACCGAGTTATGGGTGGACTGACCGTAGACCAAGTTATGGGTGGACTGACCATAGACCATAGACCGTAGACCGAGTTACGGGTGGACTGACCGTAGACCGAGTTATGGGTGGACTGACCATAGACCGAGTTATGGGTGGACTGACCATAGACCGTAGACCGAGTTATGGGTGGACTGACCGTAGACTGTAGACCAAGTTATGGGTGGACTGACCATAGACCATAGACCGTAGACCGAGTTACGGGTGGACTGACCGTAGACCGAGTTATGGGTGGACTGACCATAGACCGAGTTATGGGTGGACTGACCATAGACCGTAGACCGAGTTATGGGTGGACTGACCGTAGACTGTAGACCGAGTTATGGGTGGACTGACCGTAGACCGAGTTATGGGTGGACTGACCGTAGACCGAGTTATGGGTGGACTGACCGTAGACCGAGTTATGGGTGGACTGACCATAGACTCAGTTATGGGTGGACTGACCGTAGACCGAGTTATGGGTGCACTGACCATAGACCGAGTTATGGGTGGACTGACCGTAGACCGAGTTATGGGTGGACTGACCGTAGACCGAGTTATGGGTGGACTGACCATAGACCATAGACGGTAGACCGAGTTACGGGTGGACTGACCGTAGACCGAGTTATGGGTGGACTGACCGTAGACCGAGTTATGGGTGGACTGACCGTAGACCGAGTTATGGGTGGACTGACCATAGACCATAGACCGAGTTATGGGTGGACTGACCGTAGACCGAGTTATGGGTTGACTGACCGTAGACCGAGTTATGGGTGGACTGACCGTAGACCGAGTTATGGGTGGACTGACCGTAGACCGAGTTATGGGTGGACTGACCGTAGACCGAGTTATGGGTGGACTGACCGTAGACCGAGTTATGGGTGGACTGACCGTAGACCGAGTTATGGGTGGACTGACCGTAGACCGAGTTATGGGTGGACTGACCATAGACCGAGTTATGGGTGGACTGACCGTAGACCGAGTTATGGGTGGACTGACCGTAGACCGAGTTATGGGTGGACTGACCATAGACCGAGTTATGGGTGGACTGACCGTAGACCGAGTTATGGGTGGACTGACCGTAGACCGAGTTATGGGTGGACTGACCGTAGACCGAGTTATGGGTGGACTGACCATAGACCATAGACCGTAGACCGAGTTACGGGTGGACTGACCGTAGACCGAGTTATGGGTGGACTGACCGTAGACCGAGTTATGGGTGGACTGACCATAGACCGAGTTATGGGTGGACTGACCGTAGACCGAGTTATGGGTGGACTGACCGTAGACCGAGTT
Organism: Salvelinus alpinus; assembly: GCF_045679555.1. Taxonomy (NCBI): domain Eukaryota; kingdom Metazoa; phylum Chordata; class Actinopteri; order Salmoniformes; family Salmonidae; genus Salvelinus; species Salvelinus alpinus. Next base: position 115,505,777 of record NC_092087.1, on the reverse strand, counting down.
ATGGGTGGACTGACCATAGACCGAGTTATGGGTGGACTGACCGTAGACCGAGTTATGGGTGGACTGACCATAGACCATAGACCGTAGACCGAGTTACGGGTGGACTGACCGTAGACCGAGTTATGGGTGGACTGACCATAGACCGAGTTATGGGTGGACTGACCATAGACCGTAGACCGAGTTATGGGTGGACTGACCGTAGACTGTAGACCGAGTTATGGGTGGACTGACCGTAGACCGAGTTATGGGTGGACTGACCGTAGACCGAGTTATGGGTGGACTGACCGTAGACCGAGTTATGGGTGGTCTGACCATAGACCGAGTTATGGGTGGTCTGACCATAGACTCAGTTATGGGTGGACTGACCGTAGACCGAGTTATGGGTGGACTGACCGTAGACCGAGTTATGGGTGGACTGACCGTAGACCGAGTTATGGGTGGACTGACCATAGACCGAGTTATGGGTGGACTGACCGTAGACCGAGTTATGGGTGGACTGACCATAGACCATAGACCGTAGACCGAGTTACGGGTGGACTGACCGTAGACCGAGTTATGGGTGGACTGACCATAGACCGAGTTATGGGTGGACTGACCGTAGACCAAGTTATGGGTGGACTGACCATAGACCATAGACCGTAGACCGAGTTACGGGTGGACTGACCGTAGACCGAGTTATGGGTGGACTGACCATAGACCGAGTTATGGGTGGACTGACCATAGACCGTAGACCGAGTTATGGGTGGACTGACCGTAGACTGTAGACCGAGTTATGGGTGGACTGACCGTAGACCGAGTTATGGGTGGACTGACCGTAGACCGAGTTATGGGTGGACTGACCGTAGACCGAGTTATGGGTGGACTGACCATAGACTCAGTTATGGGTGGACTGACCGTAGACCGAGTTATGGGTGGACTGACCATAGACCGAGTTATGGGTGGACTGACCGGAGACCGAGTTATGGGTGGACTGACCGTAGACCGAGTTATGGGTGGACTGACCATAGACCATAGACGGTAGACCGAGTTACGGGTGGACTGACCGTAGACCGAGTTACGGGTGGACTGACCGTAGACCGAGTTATGGGTGGACTGACCGTAGACCGAGTTATGGGTGGACTGACCATAGACCATAGACCGAGTTATGGGTGGACTGACCGTAGACCGAGTTATGGGTTGACTGACCGTAGACCGAGTTATGGGTGGACTTACCGTAGACCGAGTTATGGGTGGACTGACCGTAGACCGAGTTATGGGTGGACTGACCGTAGACCGAGTTATGGGTGGACTGACCATAGACCGAGTTATGGGTGGACTGACCGTAGACCGAGTTATGGGTGGACTGACCGTAGACCGAGTTATGGGTGGACTGACCATAGACCGAGTTATGGGTGGACTGACCATAGACCGTAGACCGAGTTATGGGTGGACTGACCGTAGACCGAGTTATGGGTGGACTGACCATAGACCGAGTTATGGGTGGACTGACCATAGACCGTAGACCGAGTTATGGGTGGACTGACCGTAGAGTGTAGACCGAGTTATGGGTGGACTGACCGTAGACCGAGTTATGGGTGGACTGACCGTAGACCGAGTTATGGGTGGACTGACCGTAGACCGAGTTATGGGTGGACTGACCATAGACTCAGTTATGGGTGGACTGACCGTAGACCGAGTTATGGGTGGACTGACCATAGACCGAGTTATGGGTGGACTGACCGGAGACCGAGTTATGGGTGGACTGACCGTAGACCGAGTTATGGGTGGACTGACCATAGACCATAGACGGTAGACCGAGTTACGGGTGGACTGACCGTAGACCGAGTTACGGGTGGACTGACCGTAGACCGAGTTATGGGTGGACTGACCGTAGACCGAGTTATGGGTGGACTGACCATAGACCATAGACCGAGTTATGGGTGGACTGACCGTAGACCGAGTTATGGGTTGACTGACCGTAGACCGAGTTATGGGTGGACTTACCGTAGACCGAGTTATGGGTGGACTGACCGTAGACCGAGTTATGGGTGGACTGACCGTAGACCGAGTTATGGGTGGACTGACCATAGACCGAGTTATGGGTGGACTGACCGTAGACCGAGTTATGGGTGGACTGACCGTAGACCGAGTTATGGGTGGACTGACCATAGACCGAGTTATGGGTGGACTGACCATAGACCGTAGACCGAGTTATGGGTGGACTGACCGTAGACCGAGTTATGGGTGGACTGACCATAGACCGAGTTATGGGTGGACTGACCATAGACCGTAGACCGAGTTATGGGTGGACTGACCGTAGAGTGTAGACCGAGTTATGGGTGGACTGACCGTAGACCGAGTTATGGGTGGACTGACCATAGACCGAGTTATGGGTGGACTGACCATAGACCGTAGACCGAGTTATGGGTGGACTGACCGTAGAGTGTAGACCGAGTTATGGGTGGACTGACCGTAGACCTAGTTATGGGTGGACTGACCGTAGACCGAGTTATGGGTGGACTGACCGTAGACCGAGTTATGGGTGGTCTGACCATAGACCGAGTTATGGGTGGTCTGACCATAGACTCAGTTATGGGTGGACTGACCATAGACCGAGTTATGGGTGGACTGACCGTAGACCGAGTTATGGGTGGACTGACCATAGACCGAGTTATGGGTGGACTGACCGTAGACCGAGTTATGGGTGGACTGACCATAGACCATAGACCGAGTTATGGGTGGACTGACCGTAGACCGTAGACCGAGTTATGGGTGGACTGACCGTAGACTGTAGACCGAGTTATGGGTGGACTGACCGTAGACCGAGTTATGGGTGGACTGACCGTAGACCGAGTTATGGGTGGACTGACCGTAGACCGAGTTATGGGTGGACTGACCATAGACTCAGTTATGGGTGGACTGACCGTAGACCGAGTTATGGGTGCACTGACCATAGACCGAGTTATGGGTGGACTGACCGTAGACCGAGTTATGGGTGGACTGACCGTAGACCGAGTTATGGGTGGACTGACCATAGACCATAGACGGTAGACCGAGTTACGGGTGGACTGACCGTAGACCGAGTTATGGGTGGACTGACCGTAGACCGAGTTATGGGTGGACTGACCGTAGACCGAGTTATGGGTGGACTGACCATAGACCATAGACCGAGTTATGGGTGGACTGACCGTAGACCGAGTTATGGGTTGACTGACCGTAGACCGAGTTATGGGTGGACTGACCGTAGACCGAGTTATGGGTGGACTGACCGTAGACCGAGTTATGGGTGGACTGACCGTAGACCGAGTTATGGGTGGACTGACCGTAGACCGAGTTATGGGTGGACTGACCGTAGACCGAGTTATGGGTGGACTGACCGTAGACCGAGTTATGGGTGGACTGACCATAGACCGAGTTATGGGTGGACTGACCGTAGACCGAGTTATGGGTGGACTGACCGTAGACCGAGTTATGGGTGGACTGACCATAGACCGAGTTATGGGTGGACTGACCGTAGACCGAGTTATGGGTGGACTGACCGTAGACCGAGTTATGGGTGGACTGACCGTAGACCGAGTTATGGGTGGACTGACCATAGACCATAGACCGTAGACCGAGTTACGGGTGGACTGACCGTAGACCGAGTTATGGGTGGACTGACCGTAGACCGAGTTATGGGTGGACTGACCATAGACCGAGTTATGGGTGGACTGACCGTAGACCGAGTTATGGGTGGACTGACCGTAGACCGAGTTATGGGTGGACTGACCATAGACCGAGTTATGGGTGGACTGACCGTAGACCGAGTTATGGGTGGACTGACCATAGACCATAGACCGTAGACCGAGTTACGGGTGGACTGACCGTAGACCGAGTTATGGGTGGACTGACCATAGACCGAGTTATGGGTGGACTGACCATAGACCGTAGACCGAGTTATGGGTGGACTGACCGTAGACTGTAGACCGAGTTATGGGTGGACTGACCGTAGACCGAGTTATGGGTGGACTGACCGTAGACCGAGTTATGGGTGGACTGACCGTAGACCGAGTTATGGGTGGTCTGACCATAGACCGAGTTATGGGTGGTCTGACCATAGACTCAGTTATGGGTGGACTGACCATAGACCGAGTTATGGGTGGACTGACCGTAGACCGAGTTATGGGTGGACTGACCGTAGACCGAGTTATGGGTGGACTGACCATAGACCGAGTTATGGGTGGACTGACCGTAGACCGAGTTATGGGTGGACTGACCATAGACCATAGACCGTAGACCGAGTTAAGGGTGGACTGACCGTAGACCGAGTTATGGGTGGACTGACCATAGACCGAGTTATGGGTGGACTGACCGTAGACCAAGTTATGGGTGGACTGACCATAGACCATAGACCGTAGACCGAGTTACGGGTGGACTGACCGTAGACCGAGTTATGGGTGGACTGACCATAGACCGAGTTATGGGTGGACTGACCATAGACCGTAGACCGAGTTATGGGTGGACTGACCGTAGACCGTAGACCGAGTTATGGGTGGACTGACCGTAGACTGTAGACCGAGTTATGGGTGGACTGACCGTAGACCGAGTTATGGGTGGACTGACCGTAGACCGAGTTATGGGTGGACTGACCATAGACCATAGACCGAGTTATGGGTGGACTGACCGTAGACCGAGTTATGGGTTGACTGACCGTAGACCGAGTTATGGGTGGACTGACCGTAGACCGAGTTATGGGTGGACTGACCGTAGACCGAGTTATGGCTGGACTGACCGTAGACCGAGTTATGGGTGGACTGACCGTAGACCGAGTTATGGGTGGACTGACCGTAGACCGAGTTATGGGTGGACTGACCGTAGACCGAGTTATGGGTGGACTGACCATAGACCGAGTTATGGGTGGACTGACCGTAGACCGAGTTATGGGTGGACTGACCGTAGACCGAGTTATGGGTGGACTGACCATAGACCGAGTTATGGGTGGACTGACCGTAGACCGAGTTATGGGTGGACTGACCGTAGACCGAGTTATGGGTGGACTGACCGTAGACCGAGTTATGGGTGGACTGACCATAGACCATAGACCGTAGACCGAGTTACGGGTGGACTGACCGTAGACCGAGTTATGGGTGGACTGACCGTAGACCGAGTTATGGGTGGACTGACCATAGACCGAGTTATGGGTGGACTGACCGTAGACCGAGTTATGGGTGGACTGACCGTAGACCGAGTTATGGGTGGACTGACCATAGACCGAGTTATGGGTGGACTGACCGTAGACCGAGTTATGGGTGGACTGACCATAGACCATAGACCGTAGACCGAGTTACGGGTGGACTGACCGTAGACCGAGTTATGGGTGGACTGACCATAGACCGAGTTATGGGTGGACTGACCATAGACCGTAGACCGAGTTATGGGTGGACTGACCGTAGACTGTAGACCGAGTTATGGGTGGACTGACCGTAGACCGAGTTATGGGTGGACTGACCGTAGACCGAGTTATGGGTGGACTGACCGTAGACCGAGTTATGGGTGGTCTGACCATAGACCGAGTTATGGGTGGTCTGACCATAGACTCAGTTATGGGTGGACTGACCATAGACCGAGTTATGGGTGGACTGACCGTAGACCGAGTTATGGGTGGACTGACCGTAGACCGAGTTATGGGTGGACTGACCATAGACCGAGTTATGGGTGGACTGACCGTAGACCGAGTTATGGGTGGACTGACCATAGACCATAGACCGTAGACCGAGTTAAGGGTGGACTGACCGTAGACCGAGTTATGGGTGGACTGACCATAGACCGAGTTATGGGTGGACTGACCGTAGACCAAGTTATGGGTGGACTGACCATAGACCATAGACCGTAGACCGAGTTACGGGTGGACTGACCGTAGACCGAGTTATGGGTGGACTGACCATAGACCGAGTTATGGGTGGACTGACCATAGACCGTAGACCGAGTTATGGGTGGACTGACCGTAGACTGTAGACCGAGTTATGGGTGGACTGACCGTAGACCGAGTTATGGGTGGACTGACCGTAGACCGAGTTATGGGTGGACTGACCGTAGACCGAGTTATGGGTGGACTGACCATAGACTCAGTTATGGGTGGACTGACCGTAGACCGAGTTATGGGTGGACTGACCATAGACCGAGTTATGGGTGGACTGACCGTAGACCGAGTTATGGGTGGACTGACCGTAGACCGAGTTATGGGTGGACTGACCATAGACCATAGACGGTAGACCGAGTTACGGGTGGACTGACCGTAGACCGAGTTACGGGTGGACTGACCGTAGACCGAGTTATGGGTGGACTGACCGTAGACCGAGTTATGGGTGGACTGACCATAGACCATAGACCGAGTTATGGGTGGACTGACCGTAGACCGAGTTATGGGTTGACTGACCGTAGACCGAGTTATGGGTGGACTTACCGTAGACCGAGTTATGGGTGGACTGACCGTAGACCGAGTTATGGGTGGACTGACCGTAGACCGAGTTATGGGTGGACTGACCATAGACCGAGTTATGGGTGGACTGACCGTAGACCGAGTTATGGGTGGACTGACCGTAGACCGAGTTATGGGTGGACTGACCATAGACCGAGTTATGGGTGGACTGACCATAGACCGTAGACCGAGTTATGGGTGGACTGACCGTAGACCGAGTTATGGGTGGACTGACCATAGACCGAGTTATGGGTGGACTGACCATAGACCGTAGACCGAGTTATGGGTGGACTGACCGTAGAGTGTAGACCGAGTTATGGGTGGACTGACCGTAGACCGAGTTATGGGTGGACCGCGTTATGGGTTGCCTGACCATAGACCGTAGACCGAGTTATGGGTGGACTGACCGTAGAGTGTAGACCGAGTTATGGGTGGACTGACCGTAGACCGAGTTATGGGTGGACTGACCGTAGACCGAGTTATGGGTGGACTGACCGTAGACCGAGTTATGGGTGGTCTGACCATAGACCGAGTTATGGGTGGTCTGACCATAGACTCAGTTATGGGTGGACTGACCGTAGACCGAGTTATGGGTGGACTGACCGTAGACCGAGTTATGGGTGGACTGACCATAGACCGAGTTATGGGTGGACTGACCGTAGACCGAGTTATGGGTGGACTGACCGTAGACCGAGTTATGGGTGGACTGACCATAGACCGAGTTATGGGTGGACTGACCGTAGACCGAGTTATGGGTGGACTGACCATAGACCATAGACCGTAGACCGAGTTACGGGTGGACTGACCGTAGACCGAGTTATGGGTGGACTGACCATAGACCGAGTTATGGGTGGACTGACCATAGACCGTAGACCGAGTTATGGGTGGACTGACCGTAGACTGTAGACCGAGTTATGGGTGGACTGACCGTAGACCGAGTTATGGGTGGACTGACCGTAGACCGAGTTATGGGTGGACTGACCGTAGACCGAGTTATGGGTGGTCTGACCATAGACCGAGTTATGGGTGGTCTGACCATAGACTCAGTTATGGGTGGACTGACCGTAGACCGAGTTATGGGTGGACTGACCATAGACCGAGTTATGGGTGGACTGACCGTAGACCGAGTTATGGGTGGACTGACCGTAGACCGAGTTATGGGTGGACTGACCATAGACCGAGTTATGGGTGGACTGACCATAGACCGAGTTATGGGTGGACTGACCGTAGACTGTAGACCGAGTTATGGGTGGACTGACCATAGACCGAGTTATGGGTGGACTGACCATAGACCGAGATATGGGTGGACTGACCATAGACCGAGATATGGGTGGACTGACCATAGACCGAGTTATGGGTGCAAGGACTGACCATAGACCATAGACCGAGTTATGGGTGGACTGACCGTAGACCGAGTTACGGGTGGACTGACCATAGACCGAGTTACGGGTGGACTGACAATAGACCGAGTTACGGGTCGACTGACCATAGACCGAGTTATGGGTGGACTGACCGTAGACCGAGTTATGGGTGGACTGACCATAGACCATAGACGGTAGACCGAGTTACGGGTGGACTGACCGTAGACCGAGTTACGGGTGGACTGACCGTAGACCGAGTTATGGGTGGACTGACCGTAGACCGAGTTATGGGTTGACTGACCGTAGACCGAGTTATGGGTGGACTGACCGTAGACCGAGTTATGGGTGGACTGACCGTAGACCGAGTTATGGGTGGACTGACCGTAGACCGAGTTATGGGTGGACTGACCATAGACCGAGTTATGGGTGGACTGACCGTAGACCGAGTTATGGGTGGACTGACCGTAGACCGAGTTATGGGTGGACTGACCATAGACCGAGTTATGGGTGGACTGACCGTAGACCGAGTTATGGGTGGACTGACCATAGACCATAGACCGTAGACCGAGTTACGGGTGGACTGACCGTAGACCGAGTTATGGGTGGACTGACCATAGACCGAGTTATGGGTGGACTGACCATAGACCGTAGACCGAGTTATGGGTGGACTGACCGTAGACTGTAAACCGAGTTATGGGTGGACTGACCGTAGACCGAGTTATGGGTGGACTGACCGTAGACCGAGTTATGGGTGGACTGACCGTAGACCGAGTTATGGGTGGACTGACCATAGACCGAGTTATGGGTGGACTGACCATAGACCGAGTTATGGGTGGACTGACCGTAGACTGTAGACCGAGTTATGGGTGGACTGACCATAGACCGAGTTATGGGTGGACTGACCATAGACCGAGATATGGGTGGACTGACCATAGACCGAGTTATGGGTGCAAGGACTGACCATAGACCATAGACCGAGTTATGGGTGGACTGACCGTAGACCGAGTTATGGGTGGACTGACCGTAGACCGAGTTATGGGTGGACTGACCGTAGACCGAGTTATGGGTGGACTGACCGTAGACCGAGTTACGGGTGGACTGACCATAGACTGAGTTACGGGTGGACTGACAATAGACCGAGTTACGGGTCGACTGACCATAGACCGAGTTATGGGTGGACTGACCGTAGACCGAGTTATGGGTGGACTGACCATAGACCATAGACGGTAGACCGAGTTACGGGTGGACTGACCGTAGACCGAGTTACGGGTGGACTGACCGTAGACCGAGTTATGGGTGGACTGACCGTAGACCGAGTTATGGGTGGACTGACCATAGACCATAGACCGAGTTATGGGTGGACTGACCGTAGACCGAGTTATGGGTTGACTGACCGTAGACCGAGTTATGGGTGGACTGACCGTAGACCGAGTTATGGGTGGACTGACCGTTGACCGAGTTATGGGTGGACTGACCGTAGACCGAGTTATGGGTGGACTGACCATAGACCGAGTTATGGGTGGACTGACCGTAGACCGAGTTATGGGTGGACTGACCGTAGACCGAGTTATGGGTGGACTGACCATAGACCGAGTTATGGGTGGACTGACCGTAGACCGAGTTATGGGTGGACTGACCATAGACCATAGACCGTAGACCGAGTTACGGGTGGACTGACCGTAGACCGAGTTATGGGTGGACTGACCATAGACCGAGTTATGGGTGGACTGACCATAGACCGTAGACCGAGTTATGGGTGGACTGACCGTAGACTGTAGACCGAGTTATGGGTGGACTGACCGTAGACCTAGTTATGGGTGGACTGACCATAGACGATAGACCGAGTTATGGGTGGACTGACCGTAGACCGAGTTATGGGTGGACTGACCGTAGACCGAGTTATGGGTGGACTGACCGTAGACCGAGTTATGGGTGGACTGACCGTAGACCGAGTTACGGGTGGACTGACCATAGACCGAGTTACGGGTGGACTGACAATAGACCGAGTTACGGGTCGACTGACCATAGACCGAGTTATGGGTGGACTGACCGTAGACCGAGTTATGGGTGGACTGACCATAGACCATAGACGGTAGACCGAGTTACGGGTGGACTGACCGTAGACCGAGTTACGGGTGGACTGACCGTAGACCGAGTTATGGGTGGACTGACCGTAGACCGAGTTATGGGTGGACTGACCATAGACCATAGACCGAGTTATGGGTGGACTGACCGTAGACCGAGTTATGGGTTGACTGACCGTAGACCGAGTTATGGGTGGACTGACCGTAGACCGAGTTATGGGTGGACTGACCGTAGACCGAGTTATGGGTGAACTGACCGTAGACCGAGTTATGGGTGGACTGACCATAGACCGAGTTATGGGTGGACTGACCGTAGACCGAGTTATGGGTGGACTGACCGTAGACCGAGTTATGGGTGGACTGACCATAGACCGAATTATGGGTGGACTGACCGTAGACCGAGTTATGGGTGGACTGACCATAGACCATAGACCGTAGACCGAGTTACGGGTGGACTGACCGTAGACCGAGTTATGGGTGGACTGACCATAGACCGAGTTATGGGTGGACTGACCATAGACCGTAGACCGAGTTATGGGTGGACTGACCGTAGACTGTAGACCGAGTTATGGGTGGACTGACCGTAGACCTAGTTATGGGTGGACTGACCGTAGACCGAGTTATGGGTGGACTGACCGTAGACCGAGTTATGGGTGGACTGACCATAGACTCAGTTATGGGTGGACTGACCATAGACCGAGTTATGGGTGGACTGACCGTAGACCGAGTTATGGGTGGACTGACCGTAGACCGAGTTATGGGTGGACTGACCATAGACCGAGTTATGGGTGGACTGACCATAGACCGAGTTATGGGTGGACTGACCGTAGATTGTAGACCGAGTTATGGGTGGACTGACCATAGACCGAGTTATGGGTGGACTGACCATAGACCGAGATATGGGTGGACTGACCATAGACCGAGTTATGGGTGCAAGGACTGACCATAGACCATAGACCGAGTTATGGGTGGACTGACCGTAGACCGAGTTACGGGTGGACTGACCATAGACCGAGTTACGGGTGGACTGACAATAGACCGAGTTACGGGTCGACTGACCGTAGACCGAGTTATGGGTGGACTGACCATAGACGATAGACCGAGTTATGGGTGGACTGACCGTAGACCGAGTTATGGGTGGACTGACCGTAGACCGAGTTACGGGTGGACTGACCATAGACCGAGTTACGGGTGGACTGACAATAGACCGAGTTACGGGTCGACTGACCGTAGACCGAGTTATGGGTGGACTGACCATAGACGATAGACCGAGTTATGGGTGGACTGCCTACCGTAGACCGAGTTATGGGTGGACTGACCGTAGACCGAGTTATGGGTGGACTGACCGTAGACCGAGTTATGGGTGGACTGACCGTAGACCATAGACCGAGTTATGGGTGGACTGACCGTAGACCATAGACCGAGTTATGGGTGGACTGACCATAGACCGAGTTATGGGTGGACTGACCGTAGACCGAGTTATGGGTGGACTGACCGTAGACCGAGTTATGGGTGGACTGACCATAGACCGTAGACCGAGTTATGGGTGGACTGACCATAGACCGAGTTATGGGTGGACTGACCATAGACCGAGTTATGGGTGGACTGACCGTAGACCGAGTTATGGGTGGACTGACCGTAGACCATAGACCGAGTTATGGGTGGACTGACCATAGACCGTAGACCGAGTTATGGGTGGACTGACCGTAGACCGAGTTATGGGTGGACTGACCATAGACCGAATTATGGGTGGACTGACCGTAGACCGAGTTATGGGTGGACTGACCATAGACCATAGACCGTAGACCGAGTTACGGGTGGACTGACCGTAGACCGAGTTATGGGTGGACTGACCATAGACCGAGTTATGGGTGGACTGACCATAGACCGTAGACCGAGTTATGGGTGGACTGACCGTAGACTGTAGACCGAGTTATGGGTGGACTGACCGTAGACCTAGTTATGGGTGGACTGACCGTAGACCGAGTTATGGGTGGACTGACCGTAGACCGAGTTATGGGTGGACTGACCATAGACTCAGTTATGGGTGGACTGACCATAGACCGAGTTATGGGTGGACTGACCGTAGACCGAGTTATGGGTGGACTGACCGTAGACCGAGTTATGGGTGGACTGACCATAGACCGAGTTATGGGTGGACTGACCATAGACCGAGTTATGGGTGGACTGACCGTAGATTGTAGACCGAGTTATGGGTGGACTGACCATAGACCGAGTTATGGGTGGACTGACCATAGACCGAGATATGGGTGGACTGACCATAGACCGAGTTATGGGTGCAAGGACTGACCATAGACCATAGACCGAGTTATGGGTGGACTGACCGTAGACCGAGTTACGGGTGGACTGACCATAGACCGAGTTACGGGTGGACTGACAATAGACCGAGTTACGGGTCGACTGACCGTAGACCGAGTTATGGGTGGACTGACCATAGACGATAGACCGAGTTATGGGTGGACTGACCGTAGACCGAGTTATGGGTGGACTGACCGTAGACCGAGTTACGGGTGGACTGACCATAGACCGAGTTACGGGTGGACTGACAATAGACCGAGTTACGGGTCGACTGACCGTAGACCGAGTTATGGGTGGACTGACCATAGACGATAGACCGAGTTATGGGTGGACTGACCGTAGACCGAGTTATGGGTGGACTGACCGTAGACCGAGTTATGGGTGGACTGACCGTAGACCGAGTTATGGGTGGACTGACCGTAGACCGAGTTATGGGTGGACTGACCGTAGACCATAGACCGAGTTATGGGTGGACTGACCATAGACCGAGTTATGGGTGGACTGACCGTAGACCATAGACCGAGTTATGGGTGGACTGACCATAGACCGAGTTATGGGTGGACTGACCGTAGACCGAGTTATGGGTGGACTGACCGTAGACCGAGTTATGGGTGGACTGACCATAGACCGTAGACCGAGTTATGGGTGGACTGACCATAGACCGAGTTATGGGTGGACTGACCATAGACCGAGTTATGGGTGGACTGACCGTAGACCGAGTTATGGGTGGACTGACCGTAGACCATAGACCGAGTTATGGGTGGACTGACCTTAGACCATAGACCGAGTTATGGGTGGACTGACCATAGACCGAGTTATGGGTGGACTGACCGTAGACCGAGTTATGGGTGGACTGACCATAGACCATAGACCGAGTTATGGTTGGACTGACCATAGACCGAGTTACGGGTGGACTGACCATAGACCGAGTTATGGGTGGACTGACCGTAGACCGAGTTACGGGTGGACTGACCATAGACCGAGTTATGGGTGGACTGACCATAGACCGAGTTATGGGTGGACTGACCGTAGACCGAGTTATGGGTGGACTGACCGTAGACCGAGTTATGGGTGGACTGACCATAGACCGAGTTATGGGTGGACTGACCATAGACCGAGTTATGGGTGGACTGACCATAGACCGTAGACCGAGTTATGGGTGGACTGACCGTAGACCGAGTTATGGGTGGACTGACCATAGACCGAGTTATGGGTGGACTGACCATAGACCGTAGACCGAGTTATGGGTGGACTGACCGTAGACCGAGTTATGGGTGGACTGACCGTAGACCATAGACCGAGTTACGGGTGGACTGACAATAGACCGAGTTATGGGTGGACTGACCATAGACCGAGTTATGGGTGGACTGACCGTAGACCGAGTTATGGGTGGACTGACCATAGACTGAGTTATGGGTGGACTGACCATAGACTGAGTTATGGGTGGACTGACCATAGACCGAGTTATGGGTGGACTGACCATAGACCGAGTTATGGGTGGACTGACCATAGACCGAGTTATGGGTGGACTGACCGTAGACCGAGTTATGGGTGGACTGACCGTAGACCGAGTTATGGGTGGACTGACCATAGACCGAGTTATGGGTGGACTGACCATAGACCGAGTTATGGGTGGACTGACTGTAGACCGAGTTATGGGTGGACTGACCATAGACCATAGACCGTAGACCGAGTTCCGGGTGGACTGACCGTAGACCGAGTTACGGGTGGACTGACCGTAGACCGAGTTATGGGTGGACTGACCGTAGACCGAGTTATGGGTGGACTGACCATAGACGATAGACCGAGTTATGGGTGGACTGACCATAGACCGAGTTATGGGTGGACTGACCGTAGACCGAGTTATGGGTGGACTGACCGTAGACCGAGTTATGGGTGGACTGACCGTAGACCATAGACCGAGTTATGGGTGGACTGACCATAGACCGAGTTATGGGTGGACTGACCGTAGACCATAGACCGAGTTATGGGTGGACTGACCATAGACCGAGTTATGGGTGGACTGACCGTAGACCGAGTTATGGGTGGACTGACCATAGACCGTAGACCGAGTTATGGGTGGACTGACCATAGACCGAGTTATGGGTGGACTGACCATAGACCGAGTTATGGGTGGACTGACCGTAGACCGAGTTATGGGTGGACTGACCGTAGACCATAGACCGAGTTATGGGTGGACTGACCATAGACCGAGTTATGGGTGGACTGACCTTAGACCATAGACCGAGTTATGGGTGGACTGACCGTAGACCGAGTTATGGGTGGACTGACCGTAGACCGAGTTATGGGTGGACTGACCGTAGACCGAGTTATGGGTGGACTGACCGTAGACCATAGACCGAGTTATGGGTGGACTGACCATAGACCGAGTTATGGGTGGACTGACCGTAGACCATAGACCGAGTTATGGGTGGACTGACCATAGACCGAGTTATGGGTGGACTGACCATAGACCGAGTTATGGGTGGACTGACCATAGACCGAGTTATGGGTGGACTGACCGTAGACCGAGTTATGGGTGGACTGACCATAGACCATAGACCGAGTTATGGGTGGACTGACCATAGACCGAGTTATGGGTGGACTGACCATAGCCCGAGTTATGGGTGGACTGACCGTAGACCGAGTTATGGGTGGACTGACCGTAGACCGAGTTATGGGTGGACTGACCATAGACCGAGTTATGGGTGGACTGACCATAGACCGTAGACCGAGTTATGGGTGGACTGACCGTAGACCGAGTTATGGGTGGACTGACCGTAGACCGAGTTATGGGTGGACTGACCGTAGACCGAGTTATGGGTGGACTGACCATAGACCGTAGACCGAGTTATGGGTGGACTGACCGTAGACCGAGTTATGGGTGGACTGACCATAGACCATAGACCGAGTTACGGGTGGACTGACCATAGACCGAGTTATGGGTGGACTGACCATAGACCGAGTTATGGGTGGACTGACCGTAGACCGAGTTATGGGTGGACTGACCGTAGACCGAGTTATGGGTGGACTGACCATAGACTGAGTTATGGGTGGACTGACCGTAGACCGAGTTATGGGTGGACTGACCATAGACCGAGTTATGGGTGGACTGACCGTAGACCGAGTTATGGGTGGACTGACCATAGACCGAGTTATGGGTGGACTGACCGTAGACCGAGTTATGGGTGCAAGGACTGACCATAGACCGAGTTATGGGTGGACTGACCATAGACCGAGTTATGGGTGGACTGACCGTAGACCGAGTTATGGGTGGACTGACCATAGACCGAGTTATGGGTGGACTGACCATAGACCGAGTTATGGGTGGACTGACCGTAGAACGAGTTATGGGTGGACTGACCATAGACCGAGTTATGGGTGGACTGACCGTAGACCGAGTTATGGGTGGACTGACCGTAGACCATAGACCGAGTTATGGGTGGACTGACCATAGACCGAGTTATGGGTGGACTGACCATAGACCGTAGACCGAGTTATGGGTGGACTGACCGTAGACCGAGTTATGGGTGGACTGACCATAGACCGAGTTATGGGTGGACTGACCATAGACCGTAGACCGAGTAATGGTAGGACTGACCGTAGACCGAGTTATGGGTGGACTGACCGTAGACCATAGACCGAGTTACGGGTGGACTGACAATAGACCGAGTTATGGGTGGACTGACCATAGACCGAGTTATGGGTGGACTGACCATAGACCGAGTTATGGGTGGACTGACCATAGACCGAGTTATGGGTGGACTGACCATAGACCGAGTTATGGGTGGACTGACCGTAGACCGAGTTATGGGTGGACTGACCGTAGACCGAGTTATGGGTGGACTGACCGTAGACCGAGTTATGGGTGGACTGACCGTAGACCGAGTTATGGGTGGACTGACCGTAGACCGAGTTATGGGTGGACTGACCGTAGACCGAGTTATGGGTGGACTGACCGTAGACCGAGTTATGGGTGGACTGACCATAGACCGAGTTATGGGTGGACTGACCATAGACCGAGTTATGGGTGGACTGACCGTAGACCGAGTTATGGGTGGACTGACCGTAGACCGAGTTATGGGTGGACTGACCGTAGACCGAGTTATGGGTGGACTGACCGTAGACCGAGTTATGGGTGGACTGACCGTAGACCGAGTTATGGGTGGACTGACCATAGACCGAGTTATGGGTGGACTGACCATAGACCGAGTTATGGGTGGACTGACCATAGACCGAGTTATGGGTGGACTGTCCATAGACCGAGTTATGGGTGGACTGACCATAGACCGAGTTATGGGTGGACTGACCGTAGACCGAGTTATGGGTGGACTGACCATAGACCGAGTTATGGGTGGACTGACCATAGACCGAGTTATGGGTGGACTGACCGTAGACCGAGTTATGGGTGGACTGACCATAGACCGAGTTATGGGTGGACTGACCATAGACCGAGTTATGGGTGGACTGACCATAGAGCGAGTTATGGGTGGACTGACCATAGAGCGAGTTATGGGTGGACTGACCATAGACCGAGTTATGGGTGGACTGACCATAGACCGAGTTATGGGTGGACTGACCGTAGACCGAGTTATGGGTGGACTGACCATAGCCCATAGACCGTAGACCGAGTTACGGGTGGACTGACCGTAGACCGAGTTACGGGTGGACTGACCGTAGACCGAGTTATGGGTGGACTGACCGTAGACCGAGTTATGGGTGGACTGACCATAGACGATAGACCGAGTTATGGGTGGACTGACCATAGACCGAGTTATGGGTGGACTGACCGTAGACCGAGTTATGGGTGGACTGACCGTAGACCGAGTTATGGGTGGACTGACCGTAGACCATAGACCGAGTTATGGGTGGACTGACCATAGACCGAGTTATGGGTGGACTGACCGTAGACCATAGACCGAGTTATGGGTGGACTGACCGTAGACCGAGTTATGGGTGGACTGACCGTAGACCGAGTTATGGGTGGACTGACCGTAGACCGAGTTATGGGTGGACTGACCGTAGACCGAGTTATGGGTGGACTGACCATAGACCGAGTTATGGGTGGACTGACCATAGACCGAGTTATGGGTGGACTGACCATAGACCGAGTTATGGGTGGACTGACCATAGACCGAGTTATGGGTGGACTGTCCATAGACCGAGTTATGGGTGGACTGACCATAGACCGAGTTATGGGTGGACTGACCGTAGACCGAGTTATGGGTGGACTGACCGTAGACCGAGTTATGGGTGGACTGACCATAGACCGAGTTATGGGTGGACTGACCGTAGACCGAGTTATGGGTGGACTGACCATAGACCGAGTTATGGGTGGACTGACCGTAGACCGAGTTATGGGTGACGGACATCAACATTATAGTTTCAACCATGTTAACAGTTACTTTGTTTACAAACACTGGAGTCAAAGTGTAACGGATGTGAAATGGCTAGCTAGTTAGCGGTGGTGCGCGCTAATAGCCTTTGTTGTTTATGTGTGCAGAGGGCCCCTGGTTCGCGCCCGGGTCGGGGCGAGGGGACGGACTAAAGTTATACTGTTACACAAGTGAGCATCTAATGTGAGTTCTGATGGCAGCTGAACTAAGGTCACGGGGCATTTCTATGTTATATTCTTCAAGAATAAAACGGCTATACATCATTCATTTATAGTCCAAATATGGATGTAACAACCGCAGATTGACCCTTTAAAAATCACACATATTTTCAACAACTGCAGAGTAAGTGCCTCCGTTCTTAAGACGGTACTTACCGGTGTTAATCAGGTCTCCTGTCTCTGCCGCCTCTTCTCCTTCTCCCTCCCCGTCTTTCGATGTGACAGTTATCTTTCGCGCCTTCTTCACTCCAAAAACTGCTCTCTCCTCTTTCTCTTCCTCCTCTTCTTTCACTGTAACATCCTCCTCTTCCTCCTCCTCTTTCACTCTGAACGCGTCTTCCACTTCTTTCACTGTAACGTCTTTCTCTTCTTCTTTCACGGTAACAGCCTCACCCTCTACTTCTTGTTTTACTGTGACATCCTTCTCTTCCCTCTCCTCTTTCACAACAACGTCTTTCTCCGTCCAGCAGTCCCCATCCTCTTCTTTACCAAGAGAGAAACTAAGTGAGCTCATATCGGGGAATGTAGCTAACTGCTAGCTAGGCTATTGCTAACTTAACGAGCCAGCCAGCAAAACAACAAAACGTAAATATGAAATTAAATGGGGTAACAAGTAAACACGACAGAATCGTGTTTAAAACACAGTGGCTAATCAACACGATATCCTCTAAAGAGGTACAAATGTTTCGGCTGTATCGGACTGCTAGCTACCGAGGTGTCTCACTGTTGTTTGAAGAAGCGCCCCCGTCCATTATATTATACGTCACGCTGGCACCTTCAAGACCTACATCGCCATCTGTTGACTTGAGTGGGTAACGCAGTTGAGGGAAAAGTGTATTTTATTTTCAGACGAAGTTCATAACGTTACCCACGTTACTCACTCCCTCCCTTTTCCTCTGACCCTCTCTCCCTCTTTCTGACCCTCTCTCTCTCCCTATGTAACGTGCACAACACACCAACACAGTCGACTCATAGCAGTAAAAATGAAATATATATATATATTTTTTTAAATAATAATCGATTGATCCACACAATAATACCAAAGTCAATATCAGCATGTGAAGTAGCTAGTTGGCTGTAAAATAGCCCAAAACAAACTGCGTTATCAATTCAGGTGTCTACAATCTCACCATGAGAGGTGTTGACATGTTGAATGCACTGAGCTGTCTGTCCTAACTACTGGCACACAGCTCAGACACCCATACATACCCCACAAGACATGCCACCAGAGAGGTCTCTTCACAGTCCCCAAGTCCAGAACAGACTATGGGAGGCACGCAAAGATGAACGGAGCAAAGTAAAGAGAGAGAGATCCTTGCTGAAAACCTGCTTCAGAGCGCCTAGGACCTTAGACTGGCAAGGTTCACCTTGGTTCACCTTCCAACAGGACAACGACCCCTAAGCATACAGCCAAGACAACGCAGGAGTGGCTTCGGGACAAGTCTCTGAATGTCCTTGAGAGCCCCAGCCAGAGCCCGGACTTGAACCCGATCGAACATCTCTGGAGAGACCTGAAAATAGCTGTGCAGCGACACTCCCCATCCAACCTGACAGAGCTTGAGAGGATCTGCAGAGAAGAATGGGAGAAACTCCCCAAATACAGGTGTGCCAAGCTTGTAGCTTCCTACCCAAGAAGACTCGAGGCTGTAATCGCTGCCAAAGGTGCTTCAACAAAGTACTGAGTAAAGGGTCTGAATACTTATGTAAATGTGATATAAAAAATTTAAAAATGATAAATTAGCAAATGTCTGAAAAACCTGTTTTTGCTTTGTCATTATGGGGTATTGTGTGTAGATTGATGAGGAAAATAACTATTTAATGTGTAAGAGTGTGAGGCGTCAGTATGCATGTGTGTGTGGAGTGTCAGTATGTGTGTGTGTGTGTGTGTGTGTGTGTGTGTGTGTGTGTGTGTGTGTGTGTGTGTGTGTGTGTGTGTGTGTGTGTGTGTGTGTGTGTGGAGTGTCAGTATGTGTGTGTGTGTGTGTATGGAGTGTCAGTATGTGTGTGTGTGTGTGTGTGTGTGTGTGTGTGTGTGTGTGTGTGTGTGTGTGTGTGTGTGTGTGTGTGTGTGTGTGTGTGTGTGTGTGTGTGTGTATGGAGTGTCAGTATGTGTGTGTGTGTGTGTGTGTGTGTGTGTGTGTGTGTGTGTGTGTGTGTGTGTGTGTGTGTGTGTGTGTGTGTGTGTGTGTGTGTGTGTGTGTGTGTGTGTGTGTGTGTGTGGTGTGGCCCTACCCTAGTACTACTGCAACCCCTCTCTCTCTCTCTGCCTCTCTCGCTTTCACACACACACACACACACACACACACACACACACACACACACACACACACACACACACACACACACACACACACACACACACACACACACACACACACACACACACACACACACACACACACACACACACAAACACACACACAAACAAACATGCCCCTGCGTCTCATTTACAGGCTGTCTCTACCGCTGAAAACACTCTGGTTTCCGTTAGAGGGAGAGAGAGAGAGAGAGTGGAAAAGATGGGGCGGGGAATTCCAGCCTTTGTTCACTTCTCTTCTCTGGGATGGTCGAGAGACTCGGCTGGGAGGAAAAGTGCAATCAAGGTTTTCTCTTGTCTTGGTGTTTGTCAGCGAGTGTTTGGACACGGCTCTCTCCTCACGGCTCTCTCCTGACCTCAGCTTGTCTGTATGAAACTACTGGACCCACTGTCACTGAGATGTGTACAGACACAAGATGGGGCTGCTACACGTCTCTGGGTCGGGGTTGGGACTCCTCCTTGTCTTCATTTTCACCACAGGTAAGACATTACATATTTTGTCTTATATATATATATTTATCTGACAATTGTGTCAGAAAATAGGTGTGTGGATAGTCCTGATCTGAACCCTGGAAACAGTGAGATGGAATTAGGTATTTAAACCCTAAAATGTTTTTTTATGTTTAGATCGTTGACCAAAATGTTGTTTCTGTACAGTAGGTCTGATGAGTTTAACCAGGTTTCTAGGATATATAGTATATTCTAGAATTCATCCATGATGTCATAATGATAGTTTAACCAGGTTTCTAGGATATATAGTACATTCTAGAATTCATCCATGATGTCATAATGATAGTTTAACCAGGTTTCTAGGATATATAGTACATTCTAGAATTCTGACCAGTCTGATGACTGGGTCTACACTCCTGGGACAACATAGTTCATTATGTTGTATATCAGAACCTTTTTTGTGTCTGAGTGTGAAGTGCTGTATGAGAGTGGGGTTACTGTATCTACCTCTATAATGCTGAGGAATGTGGCTGATGTTTATAAGGCCTGTTTAAACCAAACTAATTACATTACAGGAGAGGCCAGAGGAGGAGAGGGTCTGTTTGTTGTTATTGATGTTTATTTAACCTTTATTTAACTACAAACTCTTATATATAATGATTTCCTAGGAACAGTGGATTACAGGAGAGGCCAGAGAAGGACAGGGTCTGTTTGTTGGTATTGTTGTTTATTTAATCTTTATTTAACTACAAACTCTTATATATAATGATTTCCTAGGAACAGTGGATTACAGGAGAGGCCAGAGAAGGACAGGGTCTGTTTGTTGTTATTGTTGTTTATTTAACCTTTATTTAACTACAAACTCTTATATATAATGATTTCCTAGGAACAGTGGATTACAGGAGAGGCCAGAGGAGGACAGGGTCTGTTTGTTGTTATTGTTGTTTATTTAACCTTTATTTAACTACAAACTCTTATATACACTGCTCAAAAAAATAAAGGGAACACTTAAACAACACAATGTAACTCCAAGTCAATCACACTTCTGTGAAATCAAACTGTCCACTTAGGAAGCAACACTGATTGACAATAAATTTCACATGCTGTTGTGCAAATGGAATAGACAAAAGGTGGAAATTAAAGGCAATTAGCAAGACACCCTCAATAAAGGAGTGATTCTGCAGGTGGTGACCACAGACCACTTCTCAGTTCCTATGCTTCCTGGCTGATGTTTTGGTCACGTTTGAATGCTGGCAGTGCTCTCACTCTAGTGGTAGCACGAGACGGAGTCTACAACCCACACAAGTGGCTCAGGTAGTGCAGCTCATCCAGGATGGCACATCAATGCGAGCTGTGGCAAGAAGGTTTGCTGTGTCTGTCAGCGTAGTGTCCAGAGCATGGAGGCACTACCAGGACACAGGCCAGTACATCAGGAGACGTGGAGGAGGCCGTAGGAGGGCAACAACCCAGCAGCAGGACCGCTACCTCCGCCTTTGAGCAGGAGGAGCACTGCCAGAGCCCTGCAAAATGACCTCCAGCAGGCCACAAATGTGCATGTGTCAGCATATGGTCTCACAAGGGATCTGAGGATCTCATCTCGGTACCTGATGGCAGTCAGGCTACCTCTGGCGAGCACATGGAGGGCTGTGCGGCCCCACAAAGAAATGCCACCCCACACCATGACTGACCCACCGCCAAACCGGTCATGCTGGAGGATGTTGCAGGCAGCAGAACGTTCTCCACGGCGTCTCCAGACTCTGTCACGTCTGTCACATGTGCTCATGTGCTCAGTGTGAACCTGCTTTCATCTGTGAAGAGCACAGGGCGCCAGTGGCGAATTTGCCAATCTTGGTGTTCTCTGGCAAATGCCAAACGTCCTGCACGGTGTTGGGCTATAAGCACAACCCCCACCTGTGGACGTCGGGCCCTCATACCAGTCTATATAGTCTATCAGTAGGCCTGTAGTCTATATAGTCTATCAGTAGGCCTGTAGTCTATATAGTCTATCAGTAGGTCTGTAGTCTATATAGTCTATCAGTAGGCCTGTAGTCTATATAGTCAATCAGTAGGCCTGTAGTCTATATAGTCTATCAGTAGGCCTGTAGTCTGGGCAGAGGGCTCTCCTCCTGGGCTGTAGTCACCTGGAGGGTCCTGAGAGGACCCTATTCCCTATATAGTGGACTACTGTTGACCAGAGCCCTATTCCCTATATAGTGGACTACTGTTGACCAGAGCCCTATTCCCTATATAGTGGACTACTGTTGACCAGGGCCTATTCCCTATATAGTGGACTACTGTTGACCAGAGCCCTATTCCCTATATAGTGGACTACTGTTGACCAGGGCCTATTCCCTATATAGTGGACTACTGTTGACAGGAGCCCTATTCCCTATATAGTGGACTACTGTTGACCAGAGCCCTATTCCCTATATAGTGGACTACTGTTGACCAGAGCCCTATTCCCTATATAGTGGACTACTGTTGACCAGGGCCCTATTCCCTATATAGTGGACTACTGTTGACCAGAGCCCTATTCCCTATATAGTGGACTACTGTTGACCAGAGCCCTATTCCCTATATAGTGGACTACTGTTGACCAGAGCCCTATTCCCTATATAGTGGACTACTGTTGACCAGAGCCCTATTCCCTATATAGTGGACTACTGTTGACCAGAGCCCTATTCCCTATATAGTGCACTACTATAGACCAGAGCCCTATTCCCTATATAGTGGACTACTGTTGACCAGAGCCCTATTCCCTATATAGTGGACTACTGTTGACCAGAGCCCTATTCCCTATATAGTGGACTACTGTTGACCAGAGCCCTATTCCCTATATAGTGGACTACTTTAGACCAGGGCCCTATTCCCTATATAGTGGACTACTGTTGACCAGAGCCCTATTCCCTATATAGTGGTACTACTATAAACCAGAGCCCTATTCCCTATATAGTGGACTACTGTTGACCAGAGCCCTATTCCCTATATAGTGGACTACTGTTGACCAGGGCCCTATTCCCTATATAGTGGACTACTGTTGAACAGAGCCCTATTCCCTATATAGTGGACTACTGTTGACCAGAGCCCTATTCCCTATATAGTGGACTACTGTTGACCAGGGCCCTATTCCCTATATAGTGGACTACTGTTGAACAGAGCCCTATTCCCTATATAGTGGACTACTGTTGACCAGAGCCCTATTCCCTATATAGTGGACTACTGTTGACCAGAGCCCTATTCCCTTTATAGTGGACTACTGTTGACCAGGGCCCTATTCCCTATATAGTGGACTACTAGTGACCAGAGCCCTATTCCCTATATAGTGGACTACTGTTGACCAGAGCCCTATTCCCTATATAGTGGACTACTGTTGACCAGAGCCCTATTCCCTATATAGTGCACTACTGTTACCCAGAGCCCTATTCCCTATATAGTGGACTACTGTTGACCAGAGCCCTATTCCCTATATAGTGGACTACCGTTGACCAGGGCCCTATTCCCTATATAGTGGACTACTGTTGACCAGAGCCCTATTCCCTATATAGTGGACTACTGTTGACCAGAGCCCTATTCCCTATATAGTATACTACTTTAGACCAGAGCCCTATTCCCTATATAGTATACTACTTTAGACCAGAGCCCTATTCCCTATATAGTATACTACTTTAGACCAGAGCCCTATTCCCTATATAGTATACTACTGTTGACCAGAGCCCTATTCCCTATATAGTATACTACTTTAGACCAGAGCCCTATTCCCTATATAGTATACTACTTTAGACCAGAGCCCTATTCCCTATATAGTATACTACTGTTGACCAGAGCCCTATTCCCTATATAGTATACTACTGTTGACCAGAGCCCTATTCCCTATATAGTATACTACTTTAGACCAGAGCCCTATTCCCTATATAGTATACTACTGTTGACCAGAGCCCTATTCCCTATATAGTATACTACTGTTGACCAGAGCCCTATTCCCTATATAGTATACTACTTTAGACCAGAGCCCTATTCCCTATATAGTATACTACTGTTGACCAGAGCCCTATTCCCTATATAGTATACTACTTTAGACCAGAGCCCTATTCCCTATATAGTATACTACTTTAGACCAGAGCCCTATTCCCTATATAGTATACTACTTTAGACCAGAGCCCTATTCCCTATATAGTATACTACTTTAGACCAGAGCCCTATTCCCTATATAGTATACTACTTTAGACCAGAGCCCTATTCCCTATATAGTATACTACTTTAGACCAGAGCCCTATTCCCTATAAAGTATACTACTTTAGACCAGAGCCCTATTCCCTATATAGTATACTACTTTAGACCAGAGCCCTATTCCCTATATAGTATACTACTTTAGACCAGAGCCCTATTCCCTATATAGTATACTACTTTAGACCAGAGCCCTATTCCCTATATAGTATACTACTGTTGACCAGAGCCCTATTCCCTATATAGTATACTACTGTTGACCAGAGCCCTATTCCCTATATAGTATACTACTTTAGACCAGAGCCCTATTCCCTATATAGTATACTACTGTTGACCAGAGCCCTATTCCCTATATAGTATACTACTGTTGACCAGAGCCCTATTCCCTATATAGTATACTACTTTAGACCAGAGCCCTATTCCCTATATAGTATACTACTGTTGACCAGAGCCCTATTCCCTATATAGTATACTACTTTAGACCAGAGCCCTATTCCCTATATAGTGCACTACTTTAGACCAGAGCCCTATTCCCTATATAGTATACTACTTTAGACCAGAGCCCTATTCCCTATATAGTATACTACTTTAGACCAGAGCCCTATTCCCTATATAGTATACTACTTTAGACCAGAGCCCTATTCCCTATATAGTATACTACTTTAGACCAGAGCCCTATTCCCTATATAGTATACTACTGTTGACCAGAGCCCTATTCCCTATATAGTATACTACTTTAGACCAGAGCCCTATTCCCTATATAGTATACTACTTTAGACCAGAGCCCTATTCCCTATATAGTATACTACTGTTGACCAGAGCCCTATTCCCTATATAGTATACTACTGTTGACCAGAGCCCTATTCCCTATATAGTATACTACTTTAGACCAGAGCCATATTCCCTATATAGTATACTACTGTTGACCAGAGCCCTATTCCCTATATAGTATACTACTTTAGACCAGAGCCATATTCCCTATATAGTATACTACTGTTGACCAGAGCCCTATTCCCTATATAGTATACTACTTTAGACCAGAGCCCTATTCCCTATATAGTATACTACTTTCGACCAGAGCCCTATTCCCTATATAGTATACTACTGTTGACCAGAGCCCTATTCCCTATATAGTATACTACTGTTGACCAGAGCCCTATTCCCTATATAGTATACTACTTTAGACCAGAGCCCTATTCCCTATATAGTATACTACTTTAGACCAGAGCCATATTCCCTATATAGTATACTACTGTTGACCAGAGCCCTATTCCCTATATAGTATACTACTTTAGACCAGAGCCCTATTCCCTATATAGTATACTACTTTAGACCAGAGCCATATTCCCTATATAGTATACTACTGTTGACCAGGGCCCTATTCCCTATATAGTATACTACTTTAGACCAGAGCCCTATTCCCTATATAGTGGACTACTGTTGACCAGGGCCCTATTCCCTATATAGTGGACTACTTTAGACCAGGGCCCTATTCCCTATATAGTGGACTACTGTTGACCAGGGCCCTATTCCCTATATAGTGGACTACTGTTGACCAGGGCCCTATTCCCTATATAGTGGACTACTGTTGACCAGGGCCCTATTCCCTATATAGTGGACTACTGTTGACCAGAGCCCTATTCCCTATATAGTATACTACTTTAGACCAGGGCCCTATTCCCTATATAGTATACTACTTTAGACCAGAGCCCTATTCCCTATATAGTGCACTACTTTAGACCAGGGCCCTATTCCCTATATAGTATACTACTTTAGACCAGAGCCCTATTCCCTATATAGTATACTACTTTAGACCAGAGCCCTATTCCCTATATAGTATACTACTTTAGACCAGAGCCCTATTCCCTATATAGTATACTACTGTTGACCAGAGCCCTATTCCCTATATAGTATACTACTTTAGACCAGGGCCCTATTCCCTATATAGTATACTACTTTAGACCAGAGCCCTATTCCCTATATAGTGCACTACTTTAGACCAGGGCCCTATTCCCTATATAGTATACTACTTTAGACCAGAGCCCTATTCCCTATATAGTATACTACTTTAGACCAGGGCCCTATTCCCTATATAGTATACTACTTTAGACCAGAGCCCTATTCCCTATATAGTATACTACTTTAGACCAGAGCCCTATTCCCTATATAGTATACTACTTTAGACCAGAGCCCTATTCCCTATATAGTATACTACTTTAGACCAGAGCCCTATTCCCTATATAGTGCACTACTTTAGACCAGAGCCCTATTCCCTATATAGTATACTACTTTAGACCAGAGCCCTATTCCCTATATAGTATACTACTTTAGACCAGAGCCCTATTCCCTATATAGTATACTACTTTAGACCAGAGCCCTATTCCCTATATAGTATACTACTTTAGACCAGAGCCCTATTCCCTATATAGTATACTACTTTAGACCAGAGCCCTATTCCCTATATAGTATACTACTGTTGACCAGAGCCCTATTCCCTATATAGTATACTACTGTTGACCAGAGCCCTATTCCCTATATAGTATACTACTTTAGACCAGAGCCCTATTCCCTATATAGTATACTACTGTTGACCAGAGCCCTATTCCCTATATAGTATACTACTGTTGACCAGAGCCCTATTCCCTATATAGTATACTACTTTAGACCAGAGCCATATTCCCTATATAGTATACTACTGTTGACCAGAGCCCTATTCCCTATATAGTATACTACTTTAGACCAGAGCCCTATTCCCTATATAGTGCACTACTTTAGACCAGAGCCCTATTCCCTATATAGTATACTACTTTAGACCAGAGCCCTATTCCCTATATAGTATACTACTTTAGACCAGAGCCCTATTCCCTATATAGTATACTACTGTTGACCAGAGCCCTATTCCCTATATAGTATACTACTTTAGACCAGAGCCCTATTCCCTATATAGTATACTACTTTAGACCAGAGCCCTATTCCCTATATAGTATACTACTGTTGACCAGAGCCCTATTCCCTATATAGTATACTACTGTTGACCAGAGCCCTATTCCCTATATAGTATACTACTTTAGACCAGAGCCATATTCCCTA